>NC_142123.1:22718684-22870131 GCF_056152115.1 Neolamprologus brichardi
TAATTATTTAACAGATTTGTTTTTTTCCAGGTGGATGCAGACTTCCTTGTTTGCGCTGCCACCTGACTTCAGTGAGGAAGCCCCATCAGAAGACAGTGAGAGATGCGTATCATCAGTTTTCTTCAGGATTTCTATTAAAAATTAAAAAGATAATGATTACATTGCATAAATATCCACCTTCTCTGGAAGTACTGGAGTCAGGATCTGAGAATGAAAATGGGAGCCTGTAGGTAGCACCATCATAGCAGCTGGTGATTCTGTAGGAGATGGAATGGTGTTCTCGTTCTTACTCTACTGCACTTGGATAAAAGGTGTCATCAGCTCCACTGAGTGAAACAATCCCCTGACTTGCAATGTGAGGAAACTACATGGACCAGGTCATGGTATAGGGAGAGGATTAGATTGATCATGGAGTCCAAAAGGGTGCAGCTCAAAGGACTGTTCCTCAAGTTTGTGGTGACCATTTGACGTACACTGACTGGACTCACCAGCTCAGCTACGAGAAAACAAAAGTTCATCTATGTCAATAATGACATCAAACAAATTAAGGATTTAAATGTCAAAACATGACTTTATATCATATCCTATTTCTACAAGCAGACAATGAGAGACCCACAGCACAACTCATTATTTATGAAAGGCTTAACACTTAACACTGAGGAATTTTGCACTGTAAATGGCTCAGTTGTGTGCTTTAAACCAAAGATCACACCAGCAACTTCAAATTCGAATCCAGACTCTGCTTGTTAGCATGTTGCAAACGTTAAAAAGGTCCTGCTGATAGACAGCATTTGCAACGTTACCATTTTAGCCACATGTAAATTATAAATTTACAGAGTGCAATTGCCGAGGCTGAATGGCCTTTGTACAAATGCACACACTTCTTAGCAGTACAGAGGTAGGAGCACAAGCTAATTTGCATTGCTTTGGGATTTCAGAAATGAGATTGCTAATCCAATAGCTAATATGATAGCTAATCCGTGAGCTAACAGGAAGTTGATTTTCAAATAAGGAGTGGAATCGCCATTTTAATCAAATCATTTTAATCGTTGTAGTCAAACCTTAAACACTGATCCATATGCGTAGGTTTATGGTACAAATTACTAATGGATATCTCAGTCTAAGAAGGCTATCCTGCCAGTTTTCATATCCTCCCTGGTGAATTTGATGATTTGATCCACCGAGTTAATGTGATCCGTGAATTGTGGTACGTCCTGATTTTTGATTTTCACCCAAGTGTCTTCCACATACCTGAACCAATGACTTGGTGGTTTTCCAGGATAGGATAACAAAGCCCTCTTTTTTTCCACTTCTTCCATGTACAAATTGGCCACATTGGGTTAAACTGGGGAACCCATGGCACACCCATGTTTCTGCCTGTAGAACTGACCCTTGTATGTGAAATACGTGGAATTAAGTCACAGTTCCAAAAGCAGCACTTAGTCAGTGCTGAGGTTGGTATAATCCTGTAACCTCTTATGAACTACCTCCAGTGTTTCATTGACTGGAACCCAAGTGAAGAGAGATGTAACATCGTACAAGTCCATTAGTCATCTGCCTCCATAATGACATCTCTCACCTTCTCAACAAAATCCAAGGTGTTCTGGATGTAGTGTTCAGAGCTGCCTACCAGCAAGTTGAGGATCAAAACCAGAAACTTTGAGATGTTATAGGTGACCATACCTATGATCATACTGACAATTTGTCTTAAAGGTGCACCCTGTTTATGTATCTTGGGTAAACAATACAGACTTGGTGTAGATTCCCCTGAGAATAGCCTGTGGTATTAGGTCCAATCAACGGCATTGTCTTGTTCTAACTGCTTCATGCAATCTATCACCCTCTTCCTGTAACCACTTCCAGGGTTTCTTTTCAGAGGCTCATAAGTATTTTTGTTACTGACCAGTGACAAAAAATTTTTGATAGTCTTTCTGGATTAGCAAAACTGTGCACATATCCTTTTCTGCCGGAAGGATGATAAGGTTGTCATTACTAAGTGATGTGAGTGCCTTCCTCTCCATGGTCATGTTGGATGCTGGGGCCTTTGCATTGCTGAGACAGGCTGAAACTTTTGTCCGTAGTTGATCTGCTTCCACATCTGTAATGTTGTTATTTCGAATTGCTATTTCTGTGGCTGTGATCAGTTCCACTAGCAGGACTTGTCTCAGCGTCACAGCAAAGTTCAACTTTTTTGCGAGCATGTGTTGTGTTTTTCTCTGCTTGGGTGAGTTGTCTGTCAGACCAATCTTTCACCCACTTGTCCACATCCTCGGTGTGGCATCCTTCTTACTTCTGGCCAATGAGGACACTCTTTGTATTTTGCTGTGGTTTCTGACGCACAACAAGTAAGTCAAACTTCCTTTGTTCCCTGGTCTTAGACTTCTCATGCTGTGCTAGACGAGCCTTCTCAGCGAATTTAAACAACTTTTTAAGAGTATTGTCATCTATAAGCATTGTAAGTCTCTGTCGGATCTTTTACCGATGGTAAAAATTTGTCTCACCTTTTCACTGAACAGCTGCATTGTGCAAATGTACTGTTTATAATATTGGTGAAACCTGCAGTCAGCTAAGACTGAAGAAGTCACTTGGATGAGTGAGAAAACGTTTCTCCCATTGAAAATGCGACGTCCAGATGAATAGAATCAACCTTTTGGGAATTACCTACCTGGAGGATTGAGCATGCACCAAGACTTAATCTAGAAATGTTTTCATAAATGATTTTAAAAATGTACTTGTAAATGAATTTACAAATGCATAATTTATTGTAAAATTTATTATTCAAGCACAGAATTCTTTATTTTGATGCATGTGGCTCTTATAGTCCTCCATAGGGTGCGAGTAATGCCTTGCAGAATAATCTCTGTCTGTGCAGAAAGGTCTCTGGAGTTACACTGATGTGCATTAGCCCCCATTTAAATAATTAAATATATAATTACTTAATTGTGTCCTTAATTAAATAAAATTTGAAATGCATAATTTATTAAATGTTTTAAATGAAATGAATAGGCATTTAATTATTGAAATATTCATTTAAGTAATTCCAATTTTAATATTGAATGAATATTATTCATTCATTATTAATTATTTAATGGAGTATTTCATTCATTTATTTTGTCACTCCTGGCCCTCCATACATTTGGGCCTTTGGTCAAATTTATTATCAACACTACTTTGAACTTATTACCCTTTAAGTTGTTTGGTTGTTGTTTTAATCTAATGGTGGTGCCTTATTAGCCATAAATACATACTTACACGAAAATCAATGTGCTAAATTTAATGGCAGTCCGTCCAATGGGGGATGACTGATATTTTAGTCTGACCTACACACGACAACCTGCTGACAGAGACAGAAGAAATGTCTCAGATCAAGCACTGATTTTGGATGGATGGCTGGAGCCATAAAGCTATACGTTAATTTACATTTCAAAAGGTCACTTTGAGGCCAACATGAGGATGATGGAGGTCAAACCCTGTCTGGATATCTGCACTGTAGCCATTTCTCCAGCATGACCTGTAACGCAAACTCCTGGATCATCTGAAAAGTAGCAAAAATTAGAAAATTTGATGAATGAATTCAGACTTCCAGCAGAGTCTGATCTGAAGTGGAAGTGAAGTGCAACTCACTGATATTAATCTGCTGCCTGATTAAATAACATCTCCAACACCAAAGATGGATACAGATTCTTGTTTTATCTGAGACAGTCTGCATGGTGTTTGACACAGACCATTACTACATGATGTATTCATTGTGTTGTATTTATATTTTAATCTGACATTGCACACACAAAGCCACATACAAAAAGAGAAAACACGACAGCTGTCTTATGTTTCATTTTCCTCTGCTCTGTTTTCATTTATGCCACATTAAATCAGATCAATTTTATCCCTCCACCAAAGGATTTTTTTTCTTTTTATATATTCCTCCATGTTGACTTGAGTGACAAACTATTCGGTGACATTCAAAGATGGAATCTAAATCCATCAGGTGAATCATACAAACAATATACATATGATATATTGTCCAAAAGACTCAAATGGTTAATGTTCCCCTACAAATTAAAAGTGTGATTCACCATTTGCAAAATGAAACAACTATTTAAGTTCTTTTTTAAATTCACTTGCTTATTGTTGGTGTGAATCGACAACAGGCTGAAATGGTAAAGTAAGTAAAGAATAATGCATTCAAAAAGCCGATGTGATGAGATCTCTTTCTAGAATTAGTTAAAAGTTGCCAGCAGACTGAAGCTTGTACCTATATCTTATGGCAAAAAAGATGTGGTGCAACAGCAATATTTTTTTTAAATTACAAAGTAATTTTTTTAAATTTAAAACTATAAAATACTCCAAAAATGAGAAGGGAAAAGAGCCTCATACCTACTGGCTCCTTATTCCTCTTCCTTCCACTCTGACTAGGCAAAATGCCACCAGGAATCTTTCTTCAATTAATTTTTGAGCTGGTCATGCAGGTTGTATCATCACCTGCAACTGCTTACAGCTCAATACTGAAGATGAGTTTTTCTTTAATCTAAAATAGCTTAACAGCAAGGAAAATACAGCACGGAAAGATTAGCTCTAAGACATTAGCGGCTGTCACCAGCATATCTGCTTCAACATTGCCATCTAGTGGAAAAACTACCAGCATCGAAAAGGACCATAAACCAACAGTTAATCAATGACTGTGCTTCAAACATGAACATTGTTTCTGTAACTGAATGAAGGATCTGTCGGAATATATGAAATGTGCAGAAACACTGATTGAAGATGTATTGAAAGATGATGATCAAGGGACATTCACAGTTTATTATAAATAGAAGAATAGATATCAAATGTAAATATACTGCACATACTTTGCATATGATAGCTGCCTTTAGAGTTTACCCTTACATCATACATTTAATAGTTTAAAACTCATAAAAGTGGCTGCTGTACATTTACTAAATGCCATGATTACAGTATATTCAACACCTATTAGGTCTAAAATCAAAGCCACAAATTAAAAGAATATTTTTTAACAATAATGTTGGTGATACAGTATTAAGTTTCCATAGCTACCAAGGCCATGAGACAGAAACCTCACACTTATTATCCAGAAATGAAATGCTTCTAGCAGCACATCATGCTGTCCTCCAAGCTGGTGAGAACTGAAAGATTGAAGTCATGTTGAAACAGGTTTTATGTGAATTTGCTTTTGCTCTGGAACAAGACCTTATGAAATTTCATTTGTCAGATTTATAGGTTCAGTCTGCTGGCATGTGAATGGTAAGATTCGCAGAATAAAGATGTTATTCTGTTGATCATGGAAGTGCTAAAAAAAAGGAGACTTGAGAATGGTTAGTGGTCATTGATAGATAACTGGCAAAGGTTAACAGCCTTTGTGTCTGTCAGTTATAAAGGTTAAGTCACACTCAGCAGTGTTCTCAATGAAAGCCACTATTAGGGATAAAGAGAAGTAGTCATTATCGAGGACATCTCAATAGGGATTCTCAGTAAAAAAGAGCTATTCATTTCTCCCCATTCATACTTTCTCAGCCAATCTTAATTAAAGCCACCATAATGCTGCTATTTCACTAGACCATGGGTCCTCAAAGTGCATCCTGTGAACCAATGACAGCCATTTGGAAATGTTTTGTGAGGCCCGCAGGCGTGACATGAAAAAATGCACTACTGTACATTTAGTTCACCCACAGTTTATGTCATAGTAATAACGAGAGTAATAGCCTGTCCCATATTTAGTGCAATGATAAAGTATTTATTCCCTTTCTGATTTCTTCGTTTTTTGCATATTTGTCACAGTTTAATTCACTTCACACTTCAGTTTTTTGGATCATCAATAGGTGTTAGGAGATCATAATATTAGGTAAAGAAAACAATAGCCACTTTGGGTTTATGTTTGTCTAGTTTTAACATTTATTTGATATTAATTTGATAAACATGTAAGTCTGACAAATGTGCAAATAAGTTTTAGTCAGTCTGTATACTTTACAAATAAAGGCTTTACAAACACAACACTTTACAAGTTGCTCTACTGATACCGTCAGTGATGAATTTGAATGACAAGTGGGGATAACAAATACAGAGTCCCACGTGAATAGGAGAAAATGACACAACAAATTGTTTTGGGATAAACCAATGACATACTTAAAGAAATGTTAGCACTGCTAATTTCTTATTAATAGCAATAACCTTGTTTACAAGATCACCAGTTCTGTTTTTGTTCCTGTCACAGCTCACTTCAAAGACAGCAAGAAGAAAGTGGGAGAGTTACCAACTATGAAAAATGGAAGTAATGATGTGCATTTTGCAGTGTAAATGAAAAGCCAGAAAAAGTAAAACACATGCTGTAATGAAGGCTAAAAGAGCAGGACTCTCCCCTCAGATAATCAGAGACAGTCTGCAGGTGCTGGGAGGTTTATAGGCCAGGGCCCACTAGGCCCAGACGTTGTTCATATGACCTAAACAGCAGCTGCATGACATAGATCTGCACATTCTTGAAGAAAACAGAGACCCCTAGTGCTCAAGTGCCTAGGGGTCAACACATTGCTCCTCAGTGAACAATCCAGCAGATGAGTGAAGAAAGCAAAATATTCAAAGTTTTGTTATTTTAGCTAAGAAAATATATTTTTTTCTCCCTAATTTATGACTATGTATAGCACAGTCTAATTTTTGCTTTCACAAAGTAATCACCATGGCTTTAGTGTTTCAGTGGTTTACTTTAGTGTGTCAGTGGTTTACTGAAAATCCCCAACAGTCAAATAACCCCTATGAACAAGATATTGGCGACAGTGAGAAGGACAAACTCTGACACACTGTGGAAGTAAGCCAGAAATGAATAATAACAAAGATTAAATGGAAAGTGGTGAAAATAAGTCAGCGAAGAAGACACTAGGTCCATCATGGAAAGCCTCCAGCTGTTTATCATGGGGGTTTCCCATGTTGTGGTACTTGATGGGCTGTCAGTACTTCCGCTTGAGCATTTTTGATCAACTGAAGGCTTTCAGGGAGTTTTTATGACAGCCTGACAGTAATGGGTTACAATAGTAATAGACTGGAAGCAATAAATGCATGAACTAGTTTTTAAGCATCACTTTGAGACAGGATATTTCTAATTTTAGAGATATTGCACAAATACAAGAAAGCAGTCATATTTGTTTAATAAAGACACTGATGGTCATACCCTGGTCAAAAATGGTTTCAAGATTCCTCACAGTGTTGAGGAATACTGGAGGCCAAAGGCAATGCCATTCAGAGTAAGTATCTGGTTAGACACCATGTTTCTAAGATTTTTAATCAGAGGTCACCTAGACCCATTATGCCAGTTTAAGTATGTTGTACTTTCGAATGATACTGCCTAAGGAAAACATGTATAATGTAAATAGAATTGGTCCTTGTACAAAACCCTGTGGAACTCCATAATAAACCTTTGTGTGTGAAGAAGAGTCCCCATGACCAAACTGGAGTCTATTAGACATATATGATTCAAACCACTGCAGCACAATACCTGTAATGCTTACAGTTCATTCTAATCTTTGGCGTAACATATTGTGGTCAGCGGTATAGAATGCTGCACTGAGATCTAGAGAGAAAAGTACAGAATGAGTGTGCCCTTAGACACTATACGAAGCTCATTTGCTACCTTAACAAGTGCTCATCGGGAACTTGTTCTTGTTTTTAATATGACTGTGAAAACATTACTCTATTTTCAGTATTTTATTGCTGTCATTTTATTACACTTATCTGAAAGACAAACTAAGATAATACAAAATTACTTTATTGTCACTGCATGATGTACAGATTACAGTGAAGTTACGGTGCATTGCCTGAAACGGCCTCACAGATGCACCACAAGCATAGGCAATTGTAGAATTACATAAAAGAGTGTATTGCATGGGCTAGAGCTAATAAATAAATCATAGTGCTAAATATAAACCTGCACAATTGCATGGCCTGTCTATAAAGTGGGTGAGTTCAATCCTGGGTTCAGTGTGGTAATAGCTTTGAGGTATGTACTTACCATTATTCTTGTGGTTTGTATCTCTGTAGACCTGTATCTTTGAGAGGAATGTTCAAACAGTTTGTGCGCTGACTGGTATGAGTGTACACCTACACCTCGGAGGATGTAGGTGTCTTGCAAAGTAGGGAGATGTGTGTACGGTATTTTCTCTGTGGTTCTTATGTGTCTTTGCAGAGCCTCATAACAGCTACTGTTGCCATCCCACACAAGCACCTTGTAAGTCACGAACAGAACAGTAATGATACATATGATATGAGCTATTTACATTGAATTATCTTCATAGAAAGAAATGTTTTTGTTTTTGCAGCTTCCCGTACTCAATTTAACAGACATATTTTCCAACTCATAATAACTCAGAATGAGTCATCATGAATACCCTGGTTTAAGATGCGCTGTTAATCACTGAATGAACCACAGGACTGCAACAACATGGTATAGTTCTCACTCCTGTCAGACAGTGATATGCATATTTCACTACACCTACTTTTTGGGGTAACTTTGTTTCAGATCTAGCTTTTGTTAGCTATAATAACCTTGTAACCCTAAGTGTGCTGTAGATGACGCTTTTGAGTAACAAGAAAACAACAACCAAGAGTGGCGTTTCGCTTGCTTGTAGCAAAACACGGGGCTCTAATGGACTTGTTCCCACAAGCTTTTTGTAACAATATAATGTGTCAGTTTTCAAACATGCGAGTGAGTCATCTTTACTAACACAGTTTTCTGTTTTCTTTCCCGCTGGGTTACGTATTACGCCATGACGTCAGCCGGGAGAGGGCGGGCGCGCCGAGGGGTGGAGGGCACTCGGAGTAGGGGTGTTGCTCGTTGAACGTCAGCTCCAACAGTTTGCGACCACCCATGTAAGTGTGAAATATATTTTTAGTCGAGTTTTTTGGGGTTGTTTTACGGTCAGTTTGTGCGTGTCTGTGATGCGTTTTTGGTCTCCGTAAGAGTGTCGGTGCGGAAATTGCCTCGTATTACCAGCTCTGTGTAAGGACACACTAACGGGACTGTCAACCTGAGTCCGTTAACACACTGCTGTCGCTTACTGACAGCACTACACCGTACACCGACACTGAACTAATATTTGAACGATTTTAGAAGCTTATTTTTACTTATTTACGCAACAAACTTTGTCTCTGCGTTAAATGTTGCTCAACTCGGAATTTTTCGACTTATCTTTCGTAATGATCGCTATATATTTCATCTCCGTGATTTCTTCATTAGTGTTTGTATGTGAGTGTTATTTGTTTTTGTTTTGTTTTTTGAAGGGAGGCAGTCAATAAGAATATAATTAAATATGTGGGATACTGTAGTTTTGTACAGTAGGTTTGTCTTGTGTAGCAGGAAATAAGCAGCGTAACAGAGTTAAAAATTTCCACCTGCCATTATGGTAACATCGTATCTTTTGCTTTATTGCTCGTAAAGTTGATGGTAGGATCTTAATTCCAGTTAATTAACTTTTAATTTATTATCCAGCTGTCATATTAATGCACCTCTGTGCCTTGAGATATTAGCCAGGACCTCTCACTTGATCAAATTTCAGTCACCTTTTCTCTAATGCAGACTGATGTCCTAAAGACGTTTCATGGTCTGATAAGGATGGATATCTGTAGACTCATTAAGTCTGAAGCCTAGTATTCTTTGCAGAGGTGCATTCCCCCCCCCCCCCGCAGCCTATTATTATCAGTGTCTAGGAGACAGACAGAGACCCCCATACACACGCACTGCACAGGCGTATACTCAGGCAGGGAGAAGCAGTGATGTGCCAAGGAAGCGTTTAGAGGATTACAGTTTCCATCTCACTTTTTGTGTTCTTTGTTGAAGACCCGTGGGGCTGATGTAGCAGGTCCTCATCTCCTCTGCAGTGAAGGAAGACCACTCCGGTGTCATTATAATGGACTGACAGGTTTGTTTTCAAACATTTCTCATTTATACTGATAGGTGAATCTGTCTCTGCAGGGATGTAGAGGGTTGGAACGGTTTGGTGTGACATGATGTATCCCACTATCTGTTCAGCTTACTCTGCTAAATGGCTGAGAGCTTGGCTGCCCCTTCAGGGCACTGCTAACACAGCCATTCATGTCTCACTCGGATGGTCAGACCACCACGATGACGTTGCCCTCCTCCTCCTCCTGTTCCTGCTTCACTCACATTGCGCCTTCCCTGTTGGGAGCTTAGAATTTAGAGTTATTTTATGAGTTTAACATGTTTGTATTGCTTTTTTGTTTATGTGTGAGTGCGTGTGTCTTTGTGTTTATTTTTTATAATGCTTACACAATACAGCTCCTTGCCTTCTATAGATGTAAATCCTGCCTCCTCTGATCTTAGCACAGTTTAGTGTAACACCTCAGCTTAGGATGTGGTGTAGATGTGCCTATACTAGATCAGGTCACAAGATTAACACAGGCTGCTTTATTCTTGTCTGGCTGTCACAGGGGTTTATTAATTGGCTATGCATGCAGGAAGGCTGCATTTCCTACAGCAAAGCTGCAGACGCTGGATCAGAAAGATAAAATGAATCGGATTGTTGTAAATGAGTTATGCATGAGTGCTGTAAAGAAGAGATTTTTCTGATAGAAAAAATAAGAGGCTTTTTTGCTGTCTTGCTTTTGGTGTTGATACACTGGTGTGTAACGTCCCGTCATTTAAAAAAAAGTTTCCTTGAATGTATATGGTTCTAACTCAAATTGGATGCGATCGATAACTTAGCAAGATCAATAACTAAAATAACTTCCTGTTATATTTTAGTTATTGTTCTACATGACAGTAATACATCCACAACTGTCCCTTATTTCAGTGTCATTTGTTTCTAGTTTCAGTATTGCTGTGACTGTTCTTCTGCTAAGGATTGCTCAGTCAAAAAGATAACAAAAGACATCGTGTGATTTTTGTTGTAGAGTGAAGTATCTCCACAAGTGTTTAAAACATCTTGTGTTTTAAATGCCTTTACTAATAAAAGACCAAAAAAGCATATTTTAATGGTAGTCTTCAGGACTAGTTCTCCAGCCTTCTTGGATGGCATTCAAAGCTCTTTGGATGTTGGCTGCCTTTTATTCTAATCTCTGTCACGGCTATTTCACAATGCTTCAATAATGTTAAGGTCTGGGCTTGTGGGAGGCCAATCCATGACTGAAGTTTTCATTATGTGTGTGTGTGTGTGTGTTTTTTTTTTAAGCCAGGTATGTGTTTACTCCATTGGCAGTGTGTTTGATATCATTGTCATGCTGATAAATAATTCTGTTGCTAATGAGATGCTTTCCATATGGCATTGCACCGTACAACACTTTTCTGTATTCATAGTATCATCAATTTTAACAAAATCTCCAGCACCACTGACTGAAATGGAGTCCCAAACCATGGCAGAGACTCCACCATGTTTACAGATGGTTGATTGGCAGCTAACCCTCTCTCATGAATGTCTATAATAACAATGACATTTTAAAAGAAAATTAAAAATTTGGATTCATCTCTCCATAAGACCTGTTGCCACTGATTTTCAGCCCAGGTGTTGTGTAATCTGGCATGCCCTAGCCTTTTCTCCCTGCTTCTCTTCCTTAAGAATGGCCTCTTGACAGCCACCCTCCCACTGACCCTTTCTGATGAGCCATTGGTCATCAGTTGATGGATCAACTGAAGGACCAGATGTATCTCCCAGGTCCTGTGTCAAGTCTTTTCTGGATTTTTTTTCTTATTTCTTAAGGATGCGATTTTCAGATACTGTTTATCTGCTGTAGATAGTTTGGGCCTAAAAATCTGTCTTTTTGTCCTCCACTTATCCAGTTTCCTCAAGTGTTTTAGGGACATGGCACACAAAATGCAGAAATATGTGTAAGTTTTAAGCTAATAGCTGTTTGGAATAATCTTGGCATTGTTAGTAGATGCAACTGAAAAAACAAGAACACAATTGGTGTTTTTACAACAAGCTCCTAACAAAATTCTCAAAGATACAATTTTGGCTCTTTTTTTAAGTTGTCTGTTATGTGTAGGCACAACACTGGTGTGGCTTATGAGTTAAGTGCTTTTTTAATGTGTAAATGATTCACAGATTAGTGTCAAGTAGCTTAACAAACAAAAACAAAGTCATTCAGGTATGAAGACTGGACTGAAAATTAGTAAAAAGCAGCCAATGTCCAAAGAAAAACTCTAAACAGCTGTCAGAAATCCTGGAGAACTGTTGCTCAAGACCACTTTAAAAATTTGCTTTTTTTTTGCACTTTAAAGAGTCTGCCTTTTTGGAAGTAAAGTAAAAAAAAAAAAGAAGAGTGGTGGCTCAAGTCTTCCACAGTACTGTACATCCTTTGTAGAAAAAATATTTTTAAGTCTGTGTTTTACAGTTTCCGGGTTGTTTCCAATGTGTAAAAATAGTTAATAGTAAAAGTGTGACTAACTTCACGATTGTAGCTCAGTGCTACTATTATATGACTCATCTGTTCATAACAACCCATCGGCTAATGTAGTTAATGTTATGTTGGCGCATCCTGGTGTTATTTGTGGTCAAAACAGTCATACATGAAATAACTTTATGATCATGTTAAACATTGTTGTAATGGCATCATACACAAGTAAAAATGTCTGATGCCACTGACAAGGGAACACAATGAAATGACACGTTCAATTTAAGTGGAAGTTTTTGGATAAATGACACAAGTCAACAAAACATAATATCTTTATCATTGTTTGTAGATATTTTTTATGTGAAAATTTTACATGCTGTAATTAAAAAAAATGCTACAGTGCTTGATTGAATATGCTACTTTTATTTTGGGTGTTCTCATTTTTTGTCCCAAATCAAATACATAAGTCCGTAAATTGACCCTACATGTATGAGTACAGCGTTAGCCCTGTGCTAAGGTTGTATCTAGCAGCTCATAAGTAACTGTATATATTGTACATATAGCACTTATGTAGTTACGCAATGCCAACATTCAAATTCAAATTTCATTTGTCACAACAAGTTACACAGATGAGTTATGAATGGGTGCTTATGTGTTCTAGAATATTTGGCAACATTTACAATTAACTGAGCACAGAAAAAGAATTGGTGTCTGATTATTAATTGTTGCTCTCTGTTGCAGATGAATATGCTGTGCAGAAATAGTGACACACTTCAAACATAATCATTCAATTAGAAATGTGTATAGTACCATCGGCAAGCAGGGAAATGGTGAGCAATCATGCCTTTGTTGCTGAACCTGTGTCATTCAGCTGGTGAGGGCAGCAGGACAGAAGTGTGTATTGCAAGAGGGAAAAGGATGTATGCCAGGGCTGCAACTAACAACTCTATTGTTCCTTGATTAAACCTGATTAAAATTATACTTTTTTAAAAATTTATCAGTTGATCCATGCCACGATAGTGATTTCTTGATATGTCATCTTTTGTCTAAAATCACCAACAATATATTTTATTTGTAGTAAAAAGTGATTTAGACTGACTAAGTGTTTAATCAAGTAATCAATAAAGCTGTACTCATTCATCGCGCTGCTGGTTAAGATCATCACCATTATATCTATTTGCATGATGGCCTGTGTTAAAACACTAATGCTCTTCTAAAAAAAATTATATTGGGTTTATGTACCCCTAGTCAGTGTCGTTGCCAAAGGATAACTAACATAACAACAGATGCCCCATCATCTAATGTTGGCTTTGTAGCGTTGTGTTGCACAGCTTTAAGTCTCTTTGTCCCTTTTTCTAAACAGATGCATCAAAAATGATTAGTAAGGGATTCAAAAGGATTCACATAATCCCCTTTTTTCAGCCCCTTGGAGTCTAAACACTCTCAGCATCATTTGCGCAGTGATTTGGCTCTCTTCTCTCAACAACAGGTTGAGCCTTTTCTAAATACAAAGTTAGTCTCAGATAAGAAACACTATGTTTTTTTTCCCTCTCTGTCTCATAGACCCACACTCACCCACTCTCACCCTCTTCCGCCTCCGTCTGCTGTTTGAAAGCCCACAGAGCAGCAGAGGTATCATATGCAGCTTAATGTAGATAAAACATTTTTACAGTAAGTCTCTGATGCTACCAGGGGTTCATGTTCAAAAATAATGCTGTAACTGTGGATGGACTGAGTTTGTTCTTCCCAGTGGGACTGACTCCCACACTTCCAGAGTGAAGGTGAAATTCCTTTATAAAGGCTGTGGTTTCTAGTGGCAACAAGCTGCCTGTTTCCCTCTGAACCCTTCCTGTTTGAAGGCAGAGGGAGAAAAGAGCCAGAGGTCACGTGGAATCACAAGAGGTTGCACTTTAAAACGTGTCTGAGGTCCTTGTTTTAATGTTAAAGGATAACTTATTTATTTTCTAAATTTCTCTTAAAGCAGTTGTTAGATACCAATCAACTTGTCCCTGTCCCAACTTAGCTAATAAACCCCATGGTGATATGTTACAGTCCCTTTTTGATAAAGTTAATCTTAAGCTAGTATAAGGTTTTAGCTGTCCACATTTAAACAAATTCAGTGGACATATCGAAAGGTGTCTTTACGTTTCTTTTCCCGTAACAGTATCCTCCTCCTGAGCACAAGTGGTGGAACGTTTTTTGTGGCATAGATTCAACAAATTTCTGTAAACATTCATTAGAAATTTTGCTTTATGTTGACATGATAGCCTCTCCAGTTGCTGCGGATTTGTCAGATGCACATCCGTGATGTAAATCTCCACTTCCACCACATCCCATAGGTTCTCTGCTGGACTGAAATCTGTGACTGGGATAGCCATTCACGTACAGCAAACTCATTGTCATGTGCACAAAACCAGTTTGAGATGATTTGAGCTTTGAGACATGGCAAGTTATTCTGCTGAAAACAGCCATGAAAAGATTGGTACGCTGGTTATACATAGATAGACATTTTTAGCAGCTATACTCAGGTAGTGGTGCTTCAGCAATGCTAGATTGGCATTAAGGGGCCCAAAGTATGTCAAAAAATGATACCACTGATAAAAGCCAGGACTGATGCCTGGTTTAATGTTGTTTACATCAGATTTTTACCCTACCATGTGAATGTCACAGCAGAAATCAAGAGTCATCAGACCAGGCATTTTGGTGAACCATTGTTTAAAGCAGTCTGATCATTTTTTTTCTCAGAGAACTGTCACTCACCGGATTTTTTTTAACGATCATTCTCTATAAACTCTAGAAATGGTTATGAGGGAGTTTCTGAAATGCTCAAACCAACCTATCGGGTACATCCAGGCTGCGTTCAAAGTCACTTAAATCACCTTTCTTACGCATTCTGATGCTCATGTTTGAAGTTGAACAACATAAGACAAGTCAGTATGTCCAATATGGCCTATCTTGGTCTGGACACACACCTAATCTCAAGAGGTTCAGTTCATGGTTAAATAAGTGTTAATAAATAAAATATGGATGTTTTCCCCCCTTCTCTTCATCTTAGTTTGTTTACATCTTCTTGAATTTAGATGGCAATCATTACAAGCCTTCGTGTTAAGTTTTGAAGGTTAGGAGGGCTTTCATCTTTCAGCTTAAGTCTCCTCCTGCAGTGTAAACTTAATATTGTTGACCCACAGCCTACGCGCGGAGCCTGATGCCATGGTCAGAGTAAAAGATTCAAAGCCATGGCTTATATATGCTGATCCCCAATAACACCTCTAGTGGCCTAAAGGGTGTCTGGTTACCCGGGGCCAGAGATTTGCCTTAAGATGTGTAATAACGCAAATGGTTTCTGAATGCATAAAATTGCTCTCAGCTGTAGTGAGATGCCCTACACACTGATGACCTGGCAGATTTAGCTTTTCAGCTGCACAAAGTGTGCATTGATCCTGACATGCATTCCCCTTACCATTCCTTATGGGTGTGCGCCTTTAACACAGCCTCTGGTATGAGATTTCAGGTCATGTGTAGGTGGTTTCCAGCCTGTTGACAGCTGATGACGACCTGCCAGAGCTGAGGAAATACGAGACATGTTGGCCAAGTTGAATGTATTACTACTGTTAAACACCTATCAGGTTAGAAAGTGAAGGCCATATTATAGGGCTTGAAATATTTTACATAGATTGGAAACCGTCTTATGACAACATCTGTCTTATTAGTAAACAGCAAGAGAATGAGATCCTCAGTACCTATACTGGTTGGACACACCGGTGTTGTAGTAAATATCAGTGTGACTATCAGTGCCATGGGTGCTGTAAATAATTCATTCAGGCACTTGTTGTGGTGTTGAACACAGATGCAGAGGTGTCCCTTAAACAAGGCTTCCTCAGTAAACCTATGACATCATCCAGCATAATGTTAAACCAGCAACCTGATCATGACTCACTGCTCATCTTCAATTTTCTTCCACATCACTGCTTTGCTGCCTAGATTTGTTCATTGGCTAGCGTGGTTGTGCAAGCTATACCTCAGAGATATAATGGTATTTATGGCCCTGTACAGTCACAAAAGACCAACATAATGGCTCCCCTGTTCTTTGCTGTTCTTTTTATTTGTAGCTTTCCGCCTCACAACCTGTTACATGCTCGACTATTACCCGAATACCACCTGCTGTTTGTCTTGTTCCCGTTGTGTGTGTGTGTGTGTGTGCGAATGCACGTGTTGGAGGTTTTCTTTTAACATTTCATTTTCTTTTCATTTATTTTTAATAAGAGTCAGTTTGGTAACAGAGGGTTTTGTCTTTAGAAGATATAAAAACTGCTATATTGGAGGTATTAAGGTAGATTATGAAGTACACTCGATTTTGCTTATTTTTTTTAGCATTCATTACATATTTGTGAGTAGTGTGTAAAGTCCAATTTTATTTATGCAGCGCCATATCACAACAACAGTCGCCTGAAGCTGCTTTATGACCATTAATTCAGATACAAGGTACCATTGTCCAGTGACAGCCTCTTGTGTCATTAAGTAAACAGATAGTAACAGCAGTAACAGATGATTGCACATCTTCCAGTTTGTCCTGTTCCTGGAAAGCTGAGAACAACTTTGGCACCAGAGCCTCCCGAGGGTTTCATCTTGCACAATTGGGCGTTGTGTCTGCCTTTTTAATAGAACTACCTGCTGTACACCTTCTCATTTAGACACATTGTACTGAGCACCTGGGTTGAACCTGACACGACCAGACGAAACACGCCACGGATCCCTTTGATCCACTCGGGCCCGTTCCACTGACTGCGTAACCCTCTGTCTCTCTTTTCTCGCTTACACTCTCTCTCTGTGTTGATACAAAGAGTTGTCTCTCTTATCACACTTTGTGGAGTGTGCTGAAGTCATCTCCTTCACTGTCACAGCTGACACAACTGTGCTATTCTCTGCCACCCAACCACACACATATGCACGCACACACGCACACATGAATAGAATAACGATTGTTCCTGTTTCCTGGCTATGCTGACATTATACAGCTGTTGAATGAGATATGGTCCATTTTCCATCGGTCAAATGCATCACACACAAACACACATGTAGATACATCCACTTGTACCCAGTATAATCCTTGCTATCTTTTTTTTTCCCGTTGTCTTCCTTCTCTGTCTCTGTCTGATGCAAGCATGCACGCACATATTTGTCCACGCACGCAAACACAAACACCAAGCGAACTCTCTGGCCTAATTCCACTCTTATTGATGTGTGTCTGTCAGTGAAAGAGGCACAGCACAAAGAGCAGCAATGGGCCTGTATGTGTGAGCTCAGAGCGAACAAAGAGCGGTCTATTCCACGCCAGCTCTCAGACTCTTCTGGAAACACTGCATTTGCTTGTTTAAGCTATAGCCATATTTTGAGTCCACCAACTGTATGTTCAGCAATGAACAACAACATGGCTGCTTCAGTGTCAGTGAATGCAAGCCAGATTGACCTCTGCTTTGGGTTCTTCATGCACAATGTCCTGTTTAGGAACAAAATTTAATGGCAAAGTCCTCATTAAATGTCGATATTTCAATTATGGAGCTGTTGAAAAAAAACATTTTTCTCACATTTTGCATATTTGCAGATTGTCTGTTTTATCATTTAACTTTCTGTAGCTCTCAATGTTATCGCTCTTGAGCTCCAGCCCTTTTTAAATAATATTTTTGTGTAATAATAACAATAATGGGTATCATTTTTCGCAAACTGGTGGTGAATCTGTGTTATAAAGTCATTTTGTCTGAATGATTCTGTAGCTGTTTTCTATCCAGAGCTTAAATGAACATTTACAGCACAGTATGCAATATATTGCCAAGCAGAGCAACTGAACAGAGAGAAAGAGAAACTTCAATAGAAGATTATAGTTTTTTATGTGTTTATCACAATATCTTTCATTTCTTAAACTGAGTCAGGTTGAGCCGAGCTTTTTCCTCCATTTCTCCAGTTAAGCTGGCAAATGAGAAGAGGACAAATGGCAGCTCAGTGGACTGGTGTGAGACACAGTGCTGTGAACAAGAATGTGTGTGTGTATTTATGTGAGGGACTGAGTGAGGGTGACAGAGTTCCAGAGAGGCCATTGTTCATGTGGTGATTTGTGATTTACCTTTGGCAGCGTCGCAGAATCTCTGAGCAACATGCTGACTCACACAGGCTGCTGTCCCTGGTTGTCACTGACGCTGTTAATCACTGATAATCATTATTATGTGGTGAGTAATCAAAATACATATTTTCACAAACAATTTTTTGCAGTATCCTGGTCAGTATACAGTCATGAAATGAAGTAGCTTATGTCAGAAGAACACAGCTGCTTTTAAAGATCCATCTGGTGTTCGTATGTTCTCTCTTCTTAAAGGTAGATTGGCAAGGCTTGCTAAAACTGAACAAAGATGCAAGCATACGCATCAAGTCTGACAATAAAGCGTTGTCCTCTAAAGACTCCTCAAAGAGGATTTGGTGTGATTATGAAACCGCAGGCAATCAAGAAAACACCCAATCCTGCAGTTGGGATCAGCCTGGGGATGAAGAAGGGGATTTATTAATATGGATGGATGGATGGATGGGTACCGGGGTTGAAACAAGACTTCAGCTTCAGCTTCAGGATGGGATTAACTTTTATGCCTTTACTCGCAAGTTCTGAAAGAAATGTAATGCTTCATCATCAGTGATTCACACTTCCTTGTCGCTCACTGTGCCAGCGGACGATGCATGCGCGAATCTGTCTTCAAATATGCATGTATTATTGAGTACGGTGTACAGCTTATGCATAACTTGTCACCTTCTGTGAGAAACAGCTCAGGTGGTAAGCTTGGTTGCATAGAAAACAACATATTTCGAGCACGTCATCATGCGTCTTTATTCAGTCTCATATTTAGTCTCATCATGGGAAGACTGTATCCACATGAGATCAGCTGAAGAAAGTTGTTTGTTAAGAACTGAATTCTATGATCAAATATTTATATTTTTTAATTTAATAAGAGGTGTAAAGTTAATTATTCCCGGCAGGATTGGATATTGCAATCTTTTGATATTATTATGTACTATGGAATGCGTGCCAGTGTAAAAATTGTAAGTACTAAATTTAAAGACCATAGTTAGCACAACAATATTATGAGTACAGCCAGCAGCCAGCACTCAGGTGACTAAAATAAACCTGCTTAACACCACACTCACACTCACACTCTCTCACTCTCACTTTCTCTCTCTCTCTCTGGCAGGCAACAGTTGCACTTAACTGATTGGCACCATCCTATATCAACTCATAGCCTCCAAATTAATGATATTAGAACCCTCTGGCCTGAATCTGTCAGTCGAGCTAAGAGATAAGATTTAGGCAGAGAAAGTAAAAGCATCTGTGTGCATGCGTTTTACCTTGCTGAATTGAATGGAATGTTTTTACGTGCATGAATGCATCTTATTTTGGCAGTGACAGTGTAGCTGTTGCAAGAACTGATATGACACTTGCATGTAGCTTCATCCTCCACCCCCTTCTGTCTGTTGTGAGATGTGTGTGAGTGAATGTGTGTGCCTGTCTGATAAACCTTGCGTTATTCTTTATGGGCGGGCAGTGCAGCTAAAGGAATGATATAGTTTGGGTATATAGCTGTGCCTCCCCAGGGTTTTGAATGTTCTAGACTTGCTTGTTTTGCTGTCCTTAATGGGAGCAGCTTTTCATGCTGCAGGGAGACTCAGGCTGCCTCCCCATCTATGAGGTGATCACTGATCAACCAATAAGGTTGCTCAGGTAGACTCCTTCTATTTTAGCAGGTGTCTTCTCTGTTAGTTTTGCCAATGGCTTGTATTGTGTCAGACGGCGCAGGATATCATGCACTCTGTGACACTACTCTATATGTTGTTTCTGCTGAGGAAATCCTTATCCCTCGATACTTCCTCAGGGCAAGAAGAGAATGCCTTTGGGGATTTGAAATTACTTGCTTGAGAAGCACACAAACACATGCAAACATACAGTGTTTGCATGTGTTTGTGTCTTCTGTTCAGTGGAACGTACATATTCACGGTAGTGGATTGGAATCAGGAAGCGGTGCTGATATTTCTTATAAGGTCAACAACTGATGATTGAAGTTCTGAATCTTAGAAATGATTCAATCTTTGGTCTTTTTCCATCTGTCCATCTTCCTCTTAGGTAACCCAGACGAGTGAGTCACATTAGAATGACAGTTTGGCTGATGGTAGGTGGGTTTTTCTTCTTCTGGTGTTAGTCATCATCTTTTTTCCCCTTCTCTCACTCGTCTTTTCATCTACTCCTTTTTTTTACTATTCTGATTGCATCCCATCCAGGCTATTTATAATCTTAACATGCACATTTATTTATTCTCTATTTTTCATCTTTTTGCCTCTTTTGTGTTATTGTACTTGTGCTAGTTTACCAAGATCCAGCTTAAATTACTTTATTCCTACCCAATAATTGATAATGTCATATCGACATTGAAATAATATCAATTATTATCAAACACTGGAACAAAAATGTTAAGATGCAAATGTTGTGTATGTGAAAGTTAGGGTTTGCACCTGGATCTAGGTAACTTTTCATCCACTCATAATCCATCTCCTTTCTCTCTGTTAGACCAGAATGACCACTTGTTCCTGAGTCAAAGATGCATGCTCCCTTTTGGATCCCTCTGACCGCCAATGAGCTGATCCAACCCTCCCATCACAGTCCAATCACCACTTCCATTGTCCTCTGCTGATCTCTGCTGTTTTCTAGTCTTCTCCCCCTCAGTCAGTGATCTAGTCTGACCATCTGCATGCCTAACAGAGAGGAAGGGAGGCATTCGCAGGTTGTTTGATTGGACAGATTCTCCCTGCTATTCATGAAGAGTCAGCAGGACGATATGCAGCAGGGAGACAAAAGTCAAATGGAGCCAGAGGGGGTGGGACCCAGTTCAGGTTCTGTGACAAGGGGGTCACAAGGCTCAGGTTTGAAGAGGGCCTTTTCCGAGTCAGATCACCCTTCCTTGATTAAGATGAGCCAAAACGCCAGGGCGAGCATGGGGGTTCTTGGCCAGGGTTTGAAGCAGCTGTTCCAACAGCAGCGTAAACGTCTCTCCCTCTCTCGCTCCACCATCACTTCCTCATCATCCTCCTCATCTTCCTCTGTGGTGTCAGCATGTGGCACTTCCCCTTGTGCCCCCGATGATGCCTCAGGGTCTTGTTGTCCTGATTCTGACATCTTCTCTGCTCCTATGGTTCCTTCTGCAGCTGGCCAGGGCTCAGCCGCTGCAGGCATGATGAGGCGTGGGACCAGCCTGCAGAGCCGGCGAAGTAAGGGTTCTGGGTCGGGATCTGGGAGTGGAGATCGTGATCCTCTTCTGAAAGGTAGCCCTCAAGCCCCGCAACGCCGCTACACCCATGATCCACAGCAGCATATTAGCCGCCCACGCTCCTCCTCCACCACCGATACCACACCCAGCAGCCCTGCCCCAGGATATTCCAGCGGCGATGCATTGTTGTCATCAGGTTACCAGTCCACAGAAGAGACAGACAGGGTAGGTGACAGGAGCCATTAATCATAATCACTACACAAGTTTATCGATGTGCCTCTTTTTTTCTATTCAGTGGTGTCAGACCTCATTTGTCAGTGAACTGTCAAACAAAAGCTGAGGTTCATTTTGCTGCTAATGTAAATTTTCCTGCTGTTCAACAGTGAACGCTCTGAGATGGGCCTGCTCTGATTCATTACTGCTGTTGGATTTTCCCAATGCTGACTATTGTTCTAGTAAAATTGAGCTATTATTCAAGGCCATATATCTAGCTTGCTAGCAAAACACATGTACACACGTGTAGAGTGTATATATAACGGTGTACTCCAAGGTCTGGCTAACTTTACTATCAAGAGAGACATTTTTAAGCAACTTTTGACATATTATAATAAAGGTGGCAGCCTATTAAATATAAATGAGCCCATCAACCTTAGTAATAGGAATAAATAATTGAAATCTTTTACCACATGGGATCACTCTGCAGTGGGCTGTTGCATGCATGCATTTTTAATTTAATAATATAATAACATATGTTGTGTTGCATGTGTAAAAATACAGAACTAAAGCATCAAAAAACGTTTACTTATTATGTACTTTTATTTATTTACTTATTTATTACCAACAAAACTGAACAATATCATGTATTTTTTAGCAAAGAGTCAACCTTTAAAGAAGAGTGACTATAAAGATATTATGGCCACTGTGAATCCTACCACTCGTATTTTAATATCCATCGTTTATTCGATGTACTATATTCTCCTCTCACTGAGACCTCTGAGTATGTCCTCTCCCTGGATGTGGAGCATTTGACCATGTAGAGTGGGAGTATCTATACACAAGCTTAGATTAAAATTTAATTTTGGGCCAAAATTTGATAAAATTGCTATATCTCCCCATATGGAAAATATATATATAAATCTTATAAAGTTTGTATCTGTCTTCTGTGAAACTTGTATGAAAAGCATACAAGAGTGAAAACATGTATGTTTTGGATACTTACTAAAACAATATATGAAAGTAATGAGAAAGTGGCCACTTTCATGAGTAAATCATATAAGTTTTTACTATTTCTTTTCCATATGGGTCTGCCCTTCAGTCCATCTTTGATAAGAAAAAAAAGCCACGTCCAGTTTTAATTTTGACTAAATTCCAGCCACAGAGCAAGCACTCCAGTAAGCCAACACAGAGGCAGTGAAAGCGAATAAATCTGTCCACGTATTGTTTGGAGTTCATATGTAAGCTGACTTGAGGTTACTGAAGTTATTTAATTGTATATAAATCTATGACAGCCATGACAATTGAGGGTCATCAAAGTTAAAAGAATAAGACAATCAGGCCACAGACATATTAAGTGTGTCTTTAAAATTGGTTTGGCTGCACATTTTTGCAGTCACTTAAATGATGAATAAAAGTTCAAATGTTGAAAAAAAAAATCCAATTAATTTCCATGTTCATATTTATCAGTTTAAAAAAAATCGAAACCAAAGTGAGCCAGAAGAGATGGGCAAAAGAGCTGCATGAGCTCCAGAAAAGCAGGTTCTCCACCGCTGGTGTAGTCAGTGTTGAAATATAGACTCAGGATTAACAATAGACACATGCCCATATGAACACAACTAGAGTGTAGCTTGTTTTAATTTAATTTAATTTAATTGTAAAAAATAATTTTCTATCATGCATCCACTTGAAGTAATAAAGGTCATAATCCAGTCTTTGTTCTTTGTATACATACTTTCCCAAAGTTTATCTGAAAGTAATTTTATGTGATGCAGATTAAGTATCCCCTAAAATGGGACTATTTTATGACCTGTTTGCCTCTTTGTTTTACAGCAATATAATAACTTCAGATAAACCTATAGGAATAAAGACTACTAGACTTTGTTATTCCTTTTCACTGAATGTACATGACAAAAGGTCAAGACAGCTTTCTACTTTCTGTCTTAAATAACTTCATTAGGTTGCCACCTGGATTGCTAAGCAATAACCAAAAGTTAAATCACTTTCCAACCTTATTACTGTGCTGTCTTTAAGTTCATTCACAAAAGTACTGTAAGGTGTGGCTTTTTTCAGGATTGCATGAGGAAAGGAAGACTAATAATTGCTGCAATTCAGTAGTTACCAGCTTCAAAATTCACCTATTAAGTAAAACTTGTGTAACAGATTTGCAATATTTTTGATTGCTCTGTAACTGGATCATTAAGGGTAGACTGGTGTGACATTTCTGCAGTGTCTGTTTCTTAAACTTAAATCTTTTTCACTTTTCTATTCCACAAAAAAGGCGATGTTCAATGACCACGAAATCTCATCCCCTAACTTGTATGTTAATTACATTGACATTGCTCATTGCTTTGTTTTGTTGCTTTTTTGTGGTGCAAAAAGAAACAAAAAACTGCAGACCCCACAATGTGTAAGCCATTGATATTCATTTTTCTTTTCCTTTATTGGCTTGTTTTCAGCCATTTAGCTGATGTTTCTTAATGGAAGTGCTTTTATCTTCCTAATTTGCTTGTAAAAGTTGACCTTGAGTTCTGATTTTAACCACCTTTGGTGTTCCTGACTCCAGTTGTTTCTCATTACCACTAGAGGGCGCTGTTAGATCAGCCTTCCTGCTGTGAGCAGCACTGGGCTTGGTTCATGTGTTGGGAGTGTTTGCTTTATGAGCTCATGTTTGTTGTAGACCAGACTGATCCTGTTGGTTAATGAAGTAAGCCATGCCAAGAAAAAGCATCAATGTGTCATAGACAGAAGGACATCTGGCTATCTGGCTTTTAAGCCAGTGGTGGGGAGTAAGTCTAGACCAGTGGGCCTTGATATCCCCATTAAGCGGCAGGCTATAATGTGTGAGCTAAATTTAGTAAAGCCCTCTCCTCTTTCTTCATCTGTAAAACCAAGTATACTTCATTCCTGCATGAATGACCTCACCTTGAGTGACAGAGCAAGGCTGAGAGACAGTCATCTGTGCTCCATTAGTCTTGCTGCTATGATGGACGACCATCAACCTTTCTGAGTTCTGCTGCTTGACCTTGGCAGAGGTTATAACCTGTCTGGCTCTTCTCTTAACTACCATCATAGTCATGTCTCCACACTACAACACAGCATTGCAATTAAGGTTATCGAGCGGTCGCCGTGGTTACCCTGAAACTTGCTTTCTTGGGACTACGCCCTGCTTAGGTTGTCATAGTAACAGCGTGGTTGACCTTGGAGGTGTGTGAGGTCTGCTGCTAGTGGAGGTTGAGTGTTGCATCAAGAATGATGGATGTTCGGTGAACGATCAATTTTTCTTCATTGATCGTCGCACTTCTTTTTTCTTTCTTGCTTTCTCCCTTTCTGAACTCCCCCCCCCCATCACCCCTCATTATTCCTCTGTCTTTCCCTCCCTGTCCCCCTCCTCTGTCCCTGGAGAGAGTTAATACAGATAGTCAGCTGGTCCCTCCTCCTTCTCCTTCTCCTCCTCCTCCTCTCCAATCTCCCCCTCCTTCCTCTCATCCTCTGCCACCACCTTCGCTCCACCCCACCCTTCAGCCTACTGACAGGAAGCAGGAGGCAACCTTGCCTTGTCCTAGATGAGTGAGAGCTGTGTGTGAATCACTCCTGTGTTCAGAAGAGGATGTGGAGGGTTGTGTGCATGTGTGAACGTAAGACCTCATTTCATCTGCGTTCCAGATTCTCTGAGTGTGTGTGTGTGTATTTATTGAAAATCCTTTGTGTATGGACAGCCATGTGGTGTGAGTATTTTATCTGAGTGACTGTATCTTGTGAGAGAAAGAGAGTTGCTCAGGGGATCACTGTGAATATGAGTAGAGGGCAACACGGCTGAGCTGTTATTATCTCCTTTTGCTCTCCCTCCCTTTTTTTCACCCCCCTCCCCACTTGTGTTTGCATAGTAGATGACTAAAGCGGTGTGGACTACAAATGTGTGTGCATATGGATCTTTGGAGAGGATGGTAGCATGTGTGCCTTTGGCGTGAGTGTGGAGTGTACTATGTGAGGCGGTGTGTACTTTGGTAGGATATCAGCAGAGAGGAGTAGAACAGGGGATCCAGCTGTGGGTCCGTCACTCAGGCAGTCAGGATGGTGCAGCGCTTCAGTCTTCGTAGACAGTACTCCAAGGTAAGCTTAAACACACTTGGCTTGTTTAGTCACTAAAACCATGTGTCTTCCTGTCTCCATGCTACAGATCCATTCACAGCTGAACTTGTGTCATGCATTACCATTTTTCCATCTCTCTTCCTTTCTTTATCTTCCTGCTATTTGATAATATGCCAGAAACTGGGGATTCTTTGAGTTTTGTTCAGAAGAGCAGTCAAAATGAACAAACTGACTCTGTTATCATGTGCAGAAGCAGTTCATGATTAAGTATAAAGCATTGTTTGCTCACTTCTTTGATACCAGCAGCCTTTATAGTAAACTGATTTTCTTTTGATCCTTCATTCCCTGTTAAGCAATTCAGCCCATCAGTGTGATCAGTGTTTGCACTTTGTCTTCGCTCTTGTTAAACAGTAACTCATTCTCCAGTGGTGAGATTGGTAGCATGAAGTCGACTGGCGCCGTTACAGAGGAACGTAATTATTGGTAAATGTTGTTTATTAGGGAGCATTTATGACTCACTTACAATAACACTCTGTTGGCTGTGCTCTAAAACTGACTATGGGTTTAATGTATCTCTCCCCTGATGCCAGTGCTGTTAAACTGAGTAGAAGGCTTGTGTTGGAAATCAGCAGCAGGTCCATTAAAAGCCTGCTGTTCTGCAGGTGGTGCTCAGCCTGTGAGCTATAATTACAATTAACTGCTGATTAATTGATTGACTGATTACACCCATACCATTTGTTCTTAACACCATGTTATAAGGCTGTCAGATGCTCATATGCTAAGAAATGTCAGCATGTACATGCGCAAATGCTTCGGGCAGACAGATGCACGGTGTCACTTTTAGAAAGACTAGAACCCAGAGTGATAGAGTATAATCTGGTCTACATCCTATTCAAAGAGAGACAAAGTGATAGTGTAGGAGTAAAAAGATATAGAACGTGAACGGCTACAGGGTGCGAAATGCTCAGCTTCAGGAAGGCTGACTCATTTTGGACAGGAACTGGTGAGGGACAGCCAAGTAGACTCTGGTATGATATGAGCTACTGAGAAGAAATAAAAACACCAGCCAAACCTTAAGGCTACTTCTCTCACACTAAGAGTTTTGTATCTGAGAGAGATGAAGCAGTCTTTATCTTGGGAGATCATAATCTCCTCCAGGGCCTGTCTGCGAATGCTCACTATCCGCATCCGATCCAAAAGTGGGCTGTCGGGAAATACTGTAAAGGAAAGAGGTCGGGTAGGTGACCCCTTCTCTTTCCCTTAAGCCACGTCTCCACCTGCACACCTGTGTTCCTGTTCATCCTTTGTCTTCTGTTGTTTATGTTTTTATTTTGGCATGCTGTGCTCTGTAGAAAAGCCACAAATCAGTTTTATAATTTGCTGATTCAAACTGAAAATGCACTCAAATGTGTGTCTTGTTATAGCTGTATCGTAAGATAGGATGTACTTTTTTTTTTGGTAAGTTATTTAGTTATTAAATGGTTTAAATTAGCTTATTATATTAAATTGAGTCTATTTTACATTTGTTTTGAATTTAATACAAAAATTTTGATCCTGTTGTAATTATCAGTAACAATTTGACTGAAAGCTAAACCTGAATCTCAGAATATATGCAGCTCTTTTGCCTTAGTGACAACATTTTCTCAGGCTGGCAGGGACACTGTGAGCTTGTTGATAAATGTTTTCCTAACATGATATGACAGTGTTGTCTTGTCTGTCTTTCTCAGTCTCATCCTATCCATCCATTTTAGCCAGTTGAAGGTCGCTGGGGGGCTGAAGCCTATCCCAGCTGTCACGGGGTGAAAGGTGGGGTACACCCTGGTCAG
This sequence comes from Neolamprologus brichardi, assembly GCF_056152115.1. NCBI lineage: Eukaryota > Metazoa > Chordata > Actinopteri > Cichliformes > Cichlidae > Neolamprologus > Neolamprologus brichardi. Next base: position 22,746,454 of record NC_142123.1, read on the forward strand.
ATCACCACTATATCATAGGACCAACACACACAGATAGACAATTATTAGCACTCGCAGTTACACCAGTTTACTTAACATACATGTCTTTGGGCTATGGCAGGAATCCGGAGTACCCAGAGAGAACCGGGAACAGGGAGAACATGGAAACTCCACACAGAACAGCCCAGCTGGCTTGTGGATTTGTACCCAGCCAGACCACCAGAAGCTTTGTTAATCTCTGCAGCACTGTCCCCATGTGCTCAGATAAATATTCAGTGGGGTTAAGGTCCAGTGTCCTTGATTCTCCTGGCTTTATTTAATTGTTACAAAGCTTTGAGTCATGTTAGCCTTCATAATCGTGTTGTATGAATCTTTCTCTAAAAGGATGGATGCACCAGAGGATGTAGCATCTCTGAAGCACAGGTTGCTCTTTCTACTTAGTCAGATTGTCATTGATTGAGTCATGTAATCAACTCCAGACTAAAACGCCCCAACAGTGATTCTTTATGTATTGATAGTATCATTGTCTCTCATTACATTTACCAGTATCACTTTTTCCATTCAAACACTGTGAAATGCAGGCACGTTTTAGCATGAGGTTTTGCTATTTCTTTTTTTTTTACTCTCCTGAGATATAGTTTAGAAATAGCTGCTCCTGCTCTGAGCTTCTTTTGTTGTTGAGTCTATAGTATCTAGTATATATAGCTTCTTCAATATGATCAGAGACAAATTGGTCTCTGACTAGCCCGTGTAGGAATCCTAATATGGGAGATACGTGGTACATGATGAATCCATCTAGGTGTCTGATGACTCTACAGTTTTTGGATGCATTGGTTGGAGGATGTGTTCAAATACCTGCCCACCAACTGCAGTATCTTAGGGTTGTGGGCAGCTCTGTGGCCTGGTGTGAACTGAACTGTCTGCAACTTGGCGTCACAAAATAACAGACCTGAGGGTGGGTTGGAGATCCAAAAAGTCTCCATTACTCCTCTTTTAATAATGAAAGAGTTCATTCTTTTCTTTGTGGAGAATCTGGTCCTTCTGTAGTCTATAGGGCACATGTGCTAAAATCTGAGGGTGAATAATTATTGGCTTTTTAAATCTTTTAAGTTTTTAAACAGTGTTTTTATTCCTGATCTCCTAAGTGGTGTAGCCATTTTCAGTGTGTTTTCTGTGGTCAGGTTGTTAATGATGTTTGGCAAAGAATAGATGTTTATGTAATAGCTTCATTTGGGCTCCCGGGTCACATAGCCTATTCAAGGAAATGCACTGATTGAATAGAGGAAGTGACAGATTTTCATCTATATGTGGATCTCTCTGTTTGTGGTCATATACATGTTTTACTCTTTCTGTGCTGTCTTTCTTTTGAACCTTTCATTTAGTGCACCTAAAATTTGTAAGTGTTTAAAGATTCAAATTAAACTCCTATGTCTAACAATTATTTGTTTTCTGTTAATTAGCTGATATCAGGCATTTTAGCTTCTTAAATCAAAAGTAGTCATCAAAATTAAACTAATTGAAAAATCCATAGCAGCTACTCGCTTTCACACTTCAATTATGCATTTATGATTGGTAATTTTAACAGCTGCCCCTAATAGGACTGCTTTTTAGAAAGTGTTTGTTAAAAGCAATGACTTGTTAAAGAAGGGTTTGATTTTTGTGTGTTGTTGTGGCAGTGTTTAAGAGAAAAGCAGAGGGGAGAAGTGTCGGTGGAAGGAACCGAACTTCACCTGGTCCCCCGAGGCTTGTTCTGTCCCTGCTACTTTAACATCCCCATCACTGCACTCCCATCGTCTCTCACCTCCTCAGGCTATTGGCTGTGTGTTGATGAAAGCGTTTTTGACCTTTGCATCAGGACAGAACAGCTCATCCTAGAACTATTTTAGTGACATTGAGTTTTTTTGAAATCTGCAAAAGACAAGCATGATGTCTCGCTTACCCAGAGTGCTGATGCAAATGAATGCTAAAGTCTTAACAAACCCCTGCCGCAGCAGATTGCCCTTTAGTCACATAAAGACAGAAACAGAAGCAGGCAGGCAGACTCGTGTATAATCAAACAACTGAGTTTCGATTGACTTTTAGCAAAGAGAGAGAGAGCGTGTGTGTGTGTGTGTGTATGTTTGTGTGTGTGTGGAGGCAGGGGAGAGCCACGGGAATGATGAAGCATGTGCTCTTAGTACACACTGGAGGTGATCTCATCTCAGCCTGTTCACTAACCACCAGCCTGTAGCAAATTGGTTTTCAGGCTCTATCTGTGTGTTTGTGTGTGTGCTGTCAGTGCACCATCATGACTATGTGGTTGTTGACTGAAATTAGGATGCAGCATAAATCAATCAGTTGGCAGCTTGTGATGTTGTTGACTTTCGGGCAGACACTGAAATTTGTTCTCAAATGCTTCTGTCTTCCTTAACTTTCCCCTCCTAGCATTGTGGGGGAAAGTTTTTGTTCCTGTCATCATTTCTCACTCTTCTCCTTTTTGCTTATCTATGAAAACAAAGTCTTCTCTTTTGTTCATGTAAGTGTGTAAATATTGCCTTGTCTACTTTTTCTGAGACCATTGAGTTCAACTAAAACATCAGTGATGTGTTTCTGTCGTGGTTGATTTAAATTCTATACTGTGGCTGATCATTGATCACTTAAGCAAACACTAATAACAACAGTAGATTTAATACAATGGATGCTCTGTTCTTTATCACATCTTGTTTTGAGCTCTCTCATTACTTGTATTACTTGCTTGCTGTGACTTTTGTGTGTCTGTGCAAGTATTTGATGTGTTTGCTCAAATAAGCATCCAATTCAGTCAAGTTCTTCACCACTACGAGACACCAGAACATTTTCAGTGCGTTACTTGGCTGATAAATGTAATTCTTTGGCAAGATATTTACTCATCTGGTGTTTTGGTGTTTCCAGAGATTGCAGTAAGGTGTCCCCCACTTTTTGACACTTTGGCAAATTTGGAGTCTATAATGACCTGCCAACCAGTAAGTGTTATGACATATCATACCCTATCCCACGTGGATGCTTTGTAAAGATTACTGGTAGAAGTAATGAAGTATGATTAGAAGAATTTGTGTCCAATTTTTGCAGCACAGTATGAGGTAATGTCACCATTTCAAATTTAGCCAAAGATATATTTAGAGATATTTCAAACTGTCATCTTGGACTGCCCAAAATCATGCAATATACGTGTCCGTTTGCGGATGTGTGGGCAAATGTTCTACATTCATTTGATTTCTCCTTTTATGCAACTACCTGTAGTTCTCTATTTATTTTTCAGACTCTGAAATCAGAGTCTAAAATTAAACCCAAAGTTTCCTTGCTGAACAAGCATGTGAATCTGCTACACTGCTTGTTACTCATGTGTCACACTTCCTCAACAGCTTTTCTGACTTCACTGTTTTGATCTCCACACCCCCCTTTACCTTGTCACTGTTTTCCTTGTTTCATGTCTTAGAGGCAGTCCTTCTTAAGCGCTCGCTCTCTCGGGCTTCCTCTCATCTGTGTCCAGTGCTCAGACAGTGTAGCCAGTTACCCGTCTCCATGGTAACAGGGTGATGTTCAAAGAGGTTCGCAGCAGCTTTGCTCAGCTGAATGCTTGCAGGTTTGCTGTCAGATCTCGCAGCCACCTCATCTGCTTGTGTAGTGTAACACCTTCCTAGAGGAGAGTGAAGTGCTTCCTAAAATTAGACTCCTGTGCAGTTTTCCAGATCTTCCAATCTAATGTTGTACACTATGTAAATAAGCACTTTCTTGTCATGTGGAATGGCATCATATCGCTTGTTCGCTTATATCCTATTGCTTATGATTATTTCCTGTTTTCATTCTCTTTTAATGTAAAATTGGAATTTGGCAGTTAGAATAAATTACTTGTATTAGGCAATTTACCAGACCCCAGCTGGAGTTCTTTACAGTAAATGTCTAACTCTAGAGTAGATTTCATGCTTAGGCTTTAGTATGCAATGTGTGCATACATATGCACTGTGTGTGTGTTTCTGTGTTTTCCTTTGTGTGTGCTTGAACTCTACACCTCTCTGTTTGTGTTCCCTTTGAAGCATATCCTCAACCTGTTTAATTAAGCTCTTGAATATTCATGTAGTTGTACATATAGGCCAACGCCTTTTTCCGGTCCTGCATGCTGTTAGTATTCACAACACTAGTCTGGCACTCATGCTCACAGCAAAGGTTAACAGTTAATGAATAAAAAGTCATTTTATATGTGAAATTCTTGTTGAAACGTCCCTCCAGATGTTATGGTGTGAAAGGAAGAAAACAGGAAAGACCTCTGTGTTGAGCTGGGGTAGGGGAATGTTTGAAACACTGATGCAGTGGTGTATGCGTAAAGGTCGATGTGGATCAGAAAGATGGATAGACTTTTGGAGAAAAGAAGAAAATCTCTGAGGTTCTTTTTTTTTCTCTCAGTTCCCTCTTAGTTTTCTAATCTGGGTCTGAATGAGGAAGAAGTCTGCTGTGCCTTCTTTGCCTATTCTATTAATAGACAACTGTCTGAACCAGTGTTAACCAAGTTCACTTTCAAGTGTGTCTGAATGATGTTATTTAGCTATACCCCCCCCCCCCCCCCCCCCGCCAGAAATATCAATTTATGCAATTTTTAAGGTTTCCATAATCTTGTGTGTTACTAGACCTCTTTGTCTCTTGTGAAGAAGACGCAGTTGAAAGTAGCTTTTGTTAGACCTCTTTTTTTTGTTTAATTATGTGGTCGCTTGACTACACCGCCACCCCCTCTTAAAATAATATGATTTAACTTTAACCATATTTTAAAAAAAAAAAGTTTTAATTGGGTGTCTGTGCATGAGATCGCGTGCATATATGTGCACATGTCAGCAAGAAGTCTCCGTGGGTCATCGTTTGTGTATTTATTTTTGTCCTGCAGCTGGTCCTTCCTCTTTGGCCTCATGTGAGTATATGTGACACTAGTGTGGGCACGCATGTGTGTCTTTGTTGTTTTCTCAGCCGTTCCAAGGTTGCTACATACTTGGTCAGTCACTCGCTGAGAATATTTGGGTCAACCTTAACCTACATGTCTGTTCCCCGGACACCGTCCTCTGTCCCAGTCCATCTTTAGTGTGCACACTGCTTGCTTTCATTTATCCAGCTGCCAGTATTAGCTCAGAATTTGATTTCCTTCAGCTTGGTCGTCAAAATAAACTAGCTGCATCTATCTGATGAAGTGTTTTCTTTAGTTTTCTGCTCCTTATTCAGATAGACCAGCAGATTGTTTTCAAAGGGAAATTGCTCATTCTGAGAGATGGAGAGCAGAGAAACAGACTCAGAGAGGTCGTGCTCTGCATCCCTGCCACTCCCTGTGCAGTCTATATCATTCGCCTGACTCTGTTGAATTATGGATGAAACTATTTATCGCTGAGCTCAGCTCTGCTCCACTGACCCACTTGCACACACATTTCAAATCTGGTCAGAATCTCTCGGGAAATCTCATCATATTTTCATTTTTACTAATAACCAGAGCCATTCCTCTCATTCTCATGTGTGTCAATTTGTAGCAATCCCAAGAATCTCCATTTTCTCACTGTCCACCTCTTACAAAGTCTCCCGTCTGTACTGGACATCACATCATTGAAATGAGTTGTGTTTTTTGTGTCAAGAGAGAGTTTATATTGAATTTGATTGTGGTTGCCTTTTCCCCCTCATTGATATAGACACATCTTTAATTTTCTGACAATATCTCGTCTCTTGAGCTCCTGTCTTGTAAATTAATATAGGCAATTACATTATTTCTACTTTCCATCTCCATGACATGTCCCTCCTTCATCTATGTTCATATTATCAGCCAACAAGTCATCTGCGTGCTTTGATGTTACTCACTAATCAGAGCTGAATTATGCTACAACAAAGGCCTGCACATCTGTCAGCAGGATAAGTGATAGCGGAAGAATGCAATAAAAATACAACAAAACCTTGAGTTTATTGACAGGAAACCTGTCAGGAAATGAAATACCAGACAAAGCACTAACACAGGGGACAGCAGTCGACACACATCATGTAGCACAGTTATGCTTTAGCTCCCTCTTGTGGATAATAAGCAATACTACTCATTGAGTAGTTGGTTGTGTAAATTTGTGAGATTCTCTTTAGTTTTATGTTTTGATCTCTTGATCTTAATAGCAGCAGAAACTAATTTATTAAACCAGGCATTATTTATTAAAATGTAGACCTATGTTGAATATGTCAGATAATATGGTGCATCAATCTTTAATGAGAGCAGGTAGAGTAGCAGGAAAGGGGCAGACAAAGCTGTTATAAATTATTTATTATTTATTTAATTATCATTAAAGTAATAAATGGCACATGTAAGTGTAAAAAAAAAGTTTCATTTTCACCAAAGAAACCCAAGCAGTGTATTTCCTGAGTCACAAAACTTATGTGTGTGTGACTCAGGATAATGCATGCATAACATATGCACGCAATCAAGCAATACGTTTGCGTGCATATGTTGTGAAATTAGTCTCAGTACACAAGATACCCAGAGCCACCAAACGTTGTTTTTTAAGATAGTCTTAATCTGGAAACGAGAGAAGAAGATTTTCATTAGATTTAGCTGCCCTGTATCGACATGAGCTTCCTACTAGACAAGTGCCTCTACTCATTATCTGTCTTCCTGTTATGAAATCGGCTGCTTCTTAGTGGAGGCTTGCAAAACTTCTGAAACAGTACCCAGAGGCCAGACCATCCAATAAGTCTGCTTAAAAGTGAGTAGTGAGATTAACACAGAGGCAAAAAGTGAGAAGAGGCCAGACTAAATAATCCTCCAGGGCCAAAAAGCTGGGACTGCTTGTTCTGGATTCTTCATCTTCCTGCTTATGAATAGGCTGGCTGTGTTTGGGCTTACATACTGCCCCATGGTACCGAACATTGTGCAGCATCCTGCCAGACTAAGTCTGCGTATTGGGTCGGTGCCCTTTCTGTTCCACGTTGCATAACCAGGATGACTGAGTATAAACAGAAGCAGGGCCAATAAATGCCAGCTACCACCAATAGACCAACACCGTGTCTCCCCATGAACCCACTCTTATGTTTTCCTGCACGTATACACACACTGCTTTGCTGTGTACACTTTGACACATCCATTACTCACATATATCACAGCATCACATCCACATTCAGACTTAGAAACTTAATGGAAAACCAAAAAAACAACAAAAAGGTTCAGGTACTACAACATACAGGCCTTCTGAGGCTGTTGCAATACAGATATTTAAGCCTTTTATGAAACTGTATGGCTGCTGTGTTGACATTAATGATGTCTACATGACTTCGAAACCATTGTGTGTAGTTCTGTTCTGCAGTTTTTTGTTACATATTAGCTGAATAATAGACAGATATTGGCTACGTCTGTACTAGGCTGATATCAGCCCGTGTAACAGCCTCACCCACTTTATGAGGCTATCAATACTGCAGGTAAATGGGCATGCCATGTATATGTAGTTTTCTACGGCCTCTACAGTAGGCCCTGAACAAGTGTGCTGGCCTGTGACTATTTTTATAGTATTTGTTTAGCAAAAAGTAGCTCCAGTGAAAATAAGGTAAAGTATATCAGTAGTTCAGGAAAGCGACTGTATACATTTATCTACACGTGAAACCCTTCTAATGATTTGATTGAACCCACATCTAAAATCTGGTAATACTTAAATTCATTCAGACGTCGAATGTTTTGCATTCACAGTTGTCAGTTTCAGCACAGGACATGATAACAGATAATTGTTTGGGTTGTTGTTATGGACATTTCTTTCTTTTCCTTCCTGTTTGGCTCTTGTTGAAGCCAGGAATTGGCTGGCTATGAAGATGTTTCACACTCTTGGATGCCACCAGTTATAAATGTCCATGTGTATAAAGTGCTCAGGGGTTTATGTAACTGCTAATAGGGCCATTGATTATACTGGAGCCTAGACTAGTGAGAACTGGACAGCCAGAGTTGGAAAGAGGGCTTTTTGTTATGGGGGAAGGTATTGTTGAAGAAGGCCAGAGGCCCGAGTCATGGTTATCTCCTCTTTTAGGCTTGAATTACCATCAGTCTGTGCAGACAAACCTCTCACTCTTCTGCCTTTATGTAACTGCTCATCTCCTGCCACCAGACCATACTACACAACTTACTGTCACATGGAGCGAGCTGTGGTGTTACCCCTGCATAAAAAAACTAACAACTTTTGTTTAATTCTGCAGTTAGATGCAAAATTTCAGGACAAATACATGTAACTTGTTGCTCCAGTTATAAAAGCTCAAGGTTAAGGTTTGGTAGGGTTTTGCATTGTATTGTTAATCTTTGCATAACTTTCTGTTTATAAAACTTAGAGAATTTATCCTTTTCCAAACCACAGTCCAGTTACATCAGACCCAGTCTCTTCTTTGTCTCTTCTGGATTTTTCCAGAACTTCTTTTGGCTGTGGAGCACAGACCTGGCTTTAATTCAGCGCTAAGCTCTGTCCTCTGAACGACACTTTCCATTATTATGGCCCTGTGCGCTGGCTGAGTAAACACATCCACACAAGTTGTTTTCTGTGTCTTCGTGTGTGATATTATCAGCTCACAGCACTGTTAGTTCAAAACAGTATTTTTTTAAGAGAAAGAAAAATCCTTATTTTAGTCTGTTAAACTTGTGTTTTTATTTTTTAATTAAAAATGTAAAAAAGGACAATACAGATACATTTTACCAAGTAACAGCGGAGCTAATCAGACTTGAGCTTTAAGTGTCACCATAACAGGCGGTGTGGTTTATACCATCACAGGTGTTTTAGAGATAGAAATGCATTAGTATAATATTTTTATATATTATATTCTCTGAAAGCGCATTTGAAACCAATACATTTTGCTGTTTAACTTAAAATATCTAATCACTTGGCAGCACTTCATTGCATTTTAGGGAGATAACCTGCTGAACTACAAAATGAGAACCGGAATAGAGAAGAACGGTAATTTAAGTTCATACAGGCTTACCAAAATTGGACAATAGAAGACTGGAAAAATAGCGTCTGGTCTGATGGGTCTCAATTTTTGCTGTGACATTTAGATGCTGAGGTTAGAATTTGGTGTAAACAACATGAAAGCATGGATCCATGCTGCCTTGTATCAGTGGTACAGGGTGGCTGTGGCAGTGTAATTGCATGGGGGATATTTGCTAGTCACACTTTCAGTACCAGTTGAGCATAAACCACACAGCCCACCTGAGTAGGCTCAATTTAGTAGAGCGCCTTTGGGATGTGAAGGCAGACGGGGGTCCAGTGGGATACTGCACCTAATAAAGTGGCCGATGAATGTATGTTGATGACTTTATTACAGTGGTGGTGAGGTCTTTTCCCTTGATGGTTTTGGCTAAAAACCAGTTAGAGGATGTCACAAATCAATCTATGTAGGAAAGTCACTGATGTATCATAGTAGACTGAAGGTGTGTCCTTGACTGGAAAAGCATGCTTATTCTTGACTGACTTTAAACATCACCAGTGCAGCAGGTCTTTCCCCTTTTCTATATCTCTGCAATGCAGTTCTTTGTTATTTTTTTAACGTGAGTAATTGTACTGGCTCTAAATAAAACTTTGCTCTTCAATGCACAATCCAGATGTCTCTTAGTGAACCTGATATATGCATATTAATCTTAACTCCTTAGTGGTACCCTAAAAAGTATTGCAACAAGTCAAAATAATATATAAATTATGTTTAATCTGAGGGCCTCCAGCTCGCACTGGAACGGTTCGCAGCTGAGTGTGAAGCAGCGGGAATGAGGATCAGCACCTCCAAATCTGAGGCCATGGTTCTCAGCCGGAAAAGGGTGGAGTGCCCACTCCGTGTCGGGGATGAGTTCCTGCCCCAAGTGGAGGAGTTCAAGTATCTCGGGGTCTTGTTCGCAAGTGATGGGAGAAGGGAGCTGGAGATCGACAGACGGATTGGGGCTGCAGCTGCAGTAATGCGGACACTGCACAGGTCCGTCGTGGTGAAGAGGGAGCTGAGTGTAAAAGCGAAGCTCTCAATTTACCGGTCGATCTACATCCCTACCCTCACCTATGGCCACAAGCTGTGGGTAGTGACCGAAAGAACGAGATCGCGGATACAAGCGGCAGAAATGAGCTTCCTCCGAAGGGTGGCTGGCCTCTCCCTTAGAGATAGGGTGAGAAGTTCGGCCATCCGGGAGGGGCTCAGAGTAGAGCCGCTGCTGCTCCACATCGAAAGGAGCCAGCTGAGGTGGTCGGGCATCTGACAAGGATGCCTCCTGGGCGCCTCCTGGGTGAGGTGTTCCGGGCATGTCCCACCGGGAGGAGGCCCCGGGGCAGACCCAGGACACGCTGGATTATATCTCTCGGCTCTCACGCCTTGGTGTTCCCCTGGATAAACTGGAGGAGGTGGCTGGGGAGAGGGAGGTCTGGGCCTCTCTGCCTAGGCTGCTGCCCCCGCGACCCGGCCTCGGATAAAGCGGATGAAGATTGATGGATGGATGTTTAATTTGATATCAAAATGTTAAGGATAAAGTTAAGGCTAAATATTCACCAATATGCAAAAGAAGTATAATCTAAAATAAAGACAAAACTGTGTTTTGACACAAAATGGAATAAAATATTCTCTCTATTAGCCTTTGTGAGTTTCCTCTGAGTTTCAGTCAGCTTTGCTTTCAGGTTTTTCCCCCCAAAAAGCGATCCCATTGGTGCTTTATGGGATTTAGGTCAGGACTCTGAGAAGGGGCATTTTAGAGCTTTTATTTTCTCCATGGTGAAATATTCTGTCACCACCTCTGTCACTTTCGTTTTTTCGCTTGATTTGGCTGATCCTTTGTTTAAGGTTCAATCGAACATTTGTGTCGTATTGATAAATACAGTTCAGCTAAAACAGTCACAGACATGACTGTCACATCTTTGTTTTATTACATTTTAGTTGGTTTTCCCCTTGTAGCTTAAATTTTGGGTCATTCAACCGTCTACTGCCTATCTGTGCAGAGTTAATCCTGGTTGTCTTTCTTTTAGCTTATTCAGCATACTGCACTTTCTTTGAACCACTATTTGTTGATCCTGTTTCTAATCCTCTGTTAAATTAAATGGATCTTGTGATCTCTGAAGCAGTCCTTCCTGTTGTTTTGTTTTTTTTTGGGGGGGGGGGGGGCGACTCATAATCATGAGTCCAGTTTGCTGCTGGTCTTCATTGCTCTGCTTGTGTTCCTTCTGTTATAAGTCAAGACCTCTGTTTTTGAACATTTTGACAATATACTGTGAAAAGTGGAAGATTAGGTTATTTTCTGGTCTGGTGAACAGAGTGGCCTTATTTTATAACAATATTTATTGCTTGATTCTTGAGCTCAGTGGGTTGTTTTTGCCAGTTTGTGGAGTTGTTTTTAATTAAATCCAGGGCACTTGTGGATGGAGATGGACAGAGTTAGTTGAAAAATCAGAACTTTTCCAAAATAATTTTAATTTAAGAGGTAATGCTGTGCTTTTTCCTTTGACAACCTGATTCATTAATTATTTACTTTTGGTGCCATTTTAATGTATTGTAAAGACATATAATCCTTCTATTACTGTCTCAGTTAATGTGTAGCTACTTGTAATTAGTTTCTGTCAATGTAAATAACACCTAAAGTGAGCCACAGCTGTTCTTTCTGTCCCCTAATTTTAGCCAGCTAATGTGGTGCTAATGAGGTATAGCTGCCTCTGAGGCCTCTATTTATTTCTGTTCCGGTGTCAGTCACTTGTCATGACATGAGTGCACCACCACCTGTGATTTGTGTCATTGCAACTTTGCTATTTGTTGCATGTTGTTAATCCCACCAAAGTTTATGCTGAGTCACTGTGAAAGCTTGATCATTCCTGGATAGCCAGGAGTCGCTGAAGGCCATATTTGCCGTAAGAGAGAATTTGACTTCGGGCTGGAATGACACTGACAGTAGAGCAAAAAAAGGTGTGTCATTTAATCACAACTGATGGGAAAACACCTGTCAGAAGTTCCAGTCATGGATTCCCCGAACAACTAAAGAGTTACAGTTAAGACGCCTCTAAGAAGATTTGTCTGTACTTGTGCTCCCTGTACGTGCAACATAGTCTTGTTTTTATAGGTTTTTACAAAGTGAGGATTCACCCATCTTTAAATTATTACTTTTTAAAGTTTGTTACTATTTGAAAAACTGCCAGACTCAACTAGTTAACTGGTGGTTAGCTGGTTAACTTTTTACCCTAGTTAAAACTAGGTTAACTGACAGCACTACAGCAAACATTATTTGGTATTAGTAATCCAGATTTTTTAGCAAATCAGTGTAAACTACTAAAGTAATTTAATGCTAAGCCTTTGAGTGGGAGACCCCATTTCTTTGGGTAAAAGTTAAAGAGACGGTCAAAAGTATATACTGTTTGTCTGAATGGGAATTGTTGCCAGTAAAGGGAAAATATTATTATTCAGTGGCTCTACAGATGTGCAGATATAGTTTAACTTATTTTATTTTCCAATGTAAAGCCTTGGCTCAGATTTGAAACCACAGATTCTGCCATGTGTCCCTTTTATTCAGTACTGGGGTCAAACATACGTCTCACAGCGAGTTGGACTTGTTCTTATATAAGCACTCTTCTCCCTAATTCCTACCCGCTCTCATCCAGTCCCCAAACTTCTCCTGCTTTCCCATTAAAGCCTGTATTCGTGCTACTGTTGCCCACTTCCTCCTGTCGGCTTGGGCACAGAAGTCTTCAGTTGCCCTCGTCCTGCCATACCACTCCACACCATTCCCCCTACACCCACTACTTCCAGTGCTTTTTCTTTCTTTTTTTCTACCTAATTGTACACCACAGTTTCATTATGACGCGAAAGACTCTGAGGCTCATAAAAATGTGTTTGTAGTATATTTGGATGCCAATTTGTGCTTTAATGCAGTGAAAATGATCAACCTGAACGCAAAATTACAACTGTGTGCCGTCTCAGTTCTTCTGGACTGTTTACTAACAAACACTGTTTTGCACTCTAATTATGGCCATCCTCTCTATAAATTACCAATACTCCACTGTTTTGTAGCACAGGGACCCAATTATAGGCTTATATTTTTTGAATTGCAGCCTTGAGATGATCATACAACTGTATAATGTCAGTCTTTTCTTGTTGTTTGATTTCTCTAACTTAAACTAGAATTATCCACGCATTAGTGCATTTCTGCTGGACAGTTATTTTGTTCAGTGTGGGGGTTTTTTTCTCTTTTCTTTTTTGATCAGTAGAAGCATCTAGTCCAGTCTGTTACAGCGTGATCACTCAGTAAACTGATTGGCTGAGACAATCAAACTGTGATAATTAAAAGGAGGGAATGGAAAAGTTCTCTCTCCTTTTTTCTGCCTGAGCTAGCTAATGTTTTGGAGCTGAACTGGCCTAGAAACTCAAACAGAAGAAAAGCCCCCCTCCCTCCCTTCATGAGGCTTTCTCACAACCCCTCTCTCCTTTGCGCCTTCTCTCACTCCGTCTCCCTCTCACTGACAGCTCCTGGTGGGATCTTTTTTTCTTCTGTGCTCCTTTTGCTCCCCTCACATCCGTTCTCTGGGTCTCTGCCTCTCTGCCGCTCTTTTCCCCCGTCTGCGGATTTTATGCCCGATGGACGCTTTGAACGCTTAACTTCGCAGTAAACTCTCCCTGCTTTTATCCCAGGCTACATCCAGCGCAGCGAGCCTTCGTATGATTAACATTCTCTGTACTGTCACCCACCCCCAAACCTGCGTTAGATGGGCTCATTGGTCCAGAGGAGTCTTTCTTCTTCCACTAATGTACGCGCTCTGTGGGAGTCGTGCCTGTCGAAGTGCATTGGCTCTGCACAGGCTCTCTGTCTGAAGCGTGTGTTTGAACTCAAGCTTCCTCCATGGGCTTTGAGGAGCAGCAGCCCTGTGAACCAGCAGCACAGCATAATGTAGACTCTGCAGCTATCAGTAGTCATGGTACATTGCTGGAATGACTGTGCATTTTATGGATTCTGGATATTCAATCAAGCCAGCAGTAATTCCTTGTCCAGTGGGGTCTTTGCAACTGTGGACTTAGAGTGAAGTGGACTTTGTTTGGAAGAAGTGTCCTGACTGATGTGTGCTCTGCCAGACCCAGGCTCCTCTCCTTTCCTTTCACTGTATTTTTTCCCCGAGAGACACACAAACAAATAGAGAGACCAAACAAATATTCCACTCCAAGCTGCACGCATGCGTGTCCCACTCATGGAGGTCATCCTTAACCTGGTAACTGCTGACACCTCTCCACTTCCTACCCCCAACACCACAGTGAGTCTCCACCTGTGTATATAGTGTGTGAGGTTGTTTGTTATGTTTGTAAAGACTGTGACCTGAATACATGATAGGTGTTTATAGCGATATGGCACTTGCTTACATATCAGTTAAAGTAGGAGTGCTGTGTGCACTGTGTCTGTAACAAATAAAACACAGATCTCTTGCTCGAAAAAAGGATTTTGTCCTGAAGTGTTTTTGCAGTAGTGAAAATACTTCACCCTCCTTTCCTTAGTGTGTGCACTGATAGGCTTTGGCTGTATTATAGTGATTAGTAATGAAACTTTGTGCATTCAGCCATTCGCGAGTACATGTGTTGAGTAAACTGCCCCTTGTTCAGCATCACATGGAGTTTAGTAATTTTCCATATCCTGTGAATGGAGTTCATTGTTGCCACGCTGGATACACTTAAAGGAAACAACAAGTGGATTTTCATCAAATCATCAATTTCAACTGAAATCACAAGATGGTGATGCAGGGGAGCAGAAAGTAGGGTTGGGGTTAAATGTGGCACATAGTAGTCCAATGCACAAATGTTTTATATTAAAATTACAATAAATAAATATTAAATGCAGCACCAAACTTTTTGGGCCCATGAACGTTCCACTAAAGGTCTATTTCACACATAACCTACCGCAACTAACTAAGTGTTTGACTGTGTGTTTGCACACAGTGTCAAACGCAAACTGATCTGTTAATAAAAGATCACTCAGTACTGTTAAGCTGTTACTTTGACGACTGTGTTCACTATCTGGTATCTACGCTGTACGGTTAAAGATCAGATCAACTAACCACAGTGTGAAGTTCAGACAGTCATGGATGACCGGCTTTGATGCAGGGTGTTTAATAAAGTCACAGAGATACGAGTCATATAAATGGAGAGGCGACAGCTGTGTAGTGCAAAATGAACAGAGCTGAAAGGGATAGCTCAGCGGGTCTCTAAAAATCCTCCCTCTTACAATAGTTCTCATCCTTCATGGATATTGGACTCTGTAGATAACATACTCAACGTACTGATATGACTTGAATTATAAGGGAGGCACCTTTTCCACACTTCAGGGAATATTATAATAGGAGGGGTGTGGATCAGAGCAGATTTCTCAGAAACATGGAGTTGCAACGTCCTCGGAGTATCACTCTTGCATCTTGCCATTTGAAACTGCTGCTTCTCAAGAAACACAAACTAACAACACAGGAAGCCCACAGCTAGAATGCGGGGCTTAATGAATAACAAGGTACTGTACTTCTCACACTTTCACACACACAAATAATGAAAACCTGAACTTGACAGCAAGAAACATAGAACGTGGTAAGGTCACTTAGGTGTTTCTTGCAAAAAGTACAACAGTGAGCTGTGCCGTGGTTGCGTTGCATTGTAATATTTATATAAATTACCGTAAGTCTGTTGTATAAGCTATGACTCTCAAACATAACAAATGGGAAGATAATTTTGTTTCATTCTGAAACATTTAGTATGACAAACATACATATTTAAACAGCAAGCTACAGTCAGGGTCAGTGTGGAGTTTTAAATTCCACTGGCCTTGATCTGGTTAGGGTGTAGATATCATCAGCGTGCGACAAGATCCTAAGACTGTGTCTATTTCCACTGTTTGTCCTCAAGAACATCCTGACTCTAGCTGTCCTCGATCTCACCTGAGTTAACTCACAAAACAACAAACACATTAAACTCAACTCAGAGGATACAGACGGAGCGCCTGATGTATCTGGTGTAGAAAGAAAGGAGAAGTGAAACATTTTGATCACAAAAAATAGGAAAGAGATGTATGACAGCCTAATTTCTGCTCGGTGACCTACATTGAACAAAATGGATTTTGGGGGCATGTGTCCTCTGCAGTTCAGAGAGAGTGAGATGGGTAGTACAAGATGTTCTTGTTGCATGTGTCTAATTATATGTGATGCATATCTAACACCATTAGCTTGGTAAATTCTTGCCTAAATGCCTATTTGTGTGAGGTTTTCTTCGCAGGTCTCGGTGTTTAGGTTTAGCTCGGCTTTTCCCAGGCCTGTGGTCGATCCATGCTAAGTCAGTGGTGGCCTTTCATGGCTCTAACAAGCTTTACTGGATCAGAGGCTGTTACACACACCAACCTGTGGCCCCGGTTTGGGACATAGGTAGAGTAGGTTTTCTCTGAAGTATGTGTGTGTGTGCAAGGAGCTGAAGGGCAGGGGACAAGTCCATACAAACCCTTTGTTTGTCATTTTAACTGATAAAGTCTAATCACAGGGGGGTGCACACCACCCTCCTCCCCAAATTACAAACACACACACACACAAAACGTCCCTAATTAGGCTGCACAGACTCCACTGTTGCAGTGCGTGTCACTTCTTGCTTCAGTGGCTCAGCACATCGACATGTTTGGCTATGTTAATTGAGGGAAATTAGCCTGATCCTTCAGCTCATGATCTTTAATTTGTTGCATGATTAGTCACACTAAAAGTCAGACATTTGAAGATGACACTGATTGTACGGGCAATGCTGATTTGTTTAGTAACTGAAAGCCAGGGATGAAGCATTGCTTTGCTATGTGTGTGGTGACATTAGATCATATCTTGCAGTGGCGAATCCGTGATCTGTCTTTAGTGCCGGGAAGGCGCACAGCTGATCATTACTGCTTGAACTGGTTTCTTCGCTTTACCTAACAGAAGAAATGTGCTGATAGTAATTCTGGGTTTTTTTTTGGATCAGCACGTTGGTTTGGTGCCAGTGTGTACAGGTCACTAGGGCTTCTTATCACAATGTCTAAAATCTATCTGTGCTGCACTGCAGGGTTCTCCAGTACAAAGTATACTGCTTACTTGTCCTTTGCTCTCTTTATCTTTAGTAACTGGGCAGACATTTGATTATGCAGTTATTGTGTCACCTGGAAGAAAAAGGGGAAAACCAAATCAAGCGTGTGTGCTTCATTCATGCTCGCCCTTATAAGGTTATCAATACTGCTTTGTAACAGACCAGGTGCTCCTCTGAAACCTGTTCATTCTCTCTGTGCTTGCTCAGCAGGCTATTCCACTTCTCCAGCTCACTCGATCACCTTGGCTTGCTGTCAGGAAGCTTTAATAATGATTAGACTTACTGTACGTACACAATGTGCCGGTTAAATGGACTCATAGATGTGTGTCTTTTTCTGATTAATGTTGCCACATAGTCATCAATACAATACACATCACCTTGATTTTAAATTCACTTGGTGAACAAGTTTAAATTGTTTTCTTGCTGGTAATTCTGACGAGTACTCAGAGGAATGGGCCCTGGGATGTGTGCGTGTGCGCGTGCTGTTGTAAAGAGATGTCTAACTAGTTTTTCTTCCCATTTTTCTTCCCATTAAGTACTCCTCTATGACAGACAGTCCCAACTCTTATTTTTCCCTGCACAGCCTCTTAAATTTCTGATCTCAAATATTTTTTTACCCATTTCTGTCATTTGCAGCTGTCCACATGGAAAAGTCAAATTCCTTCTAGAAAAAGGTTTTTTAGTCAGATGAGACAAAGATTGAGCTATTTAGTCACAGTGACAAGAGGCATGTTTGGAGGAGTAAAGATGAGGTTTTCAGACCTAAGAACGCTTCCAAGCTCCTTAGACTACGATGACCTGGTTGACTGAGAACCTTCACAGACTCATGGTGGTGGTAGCATCAAGCTCTGAGGCTATTTTGCTGTCAGTGGTACCGGTACACATCACATCTTGAATGGTCTCCCAAAAGCCCCGACTTTGGGGCCAGGAAACCAACAAATTTAAATGAATCATTTCTGCTAAGAGTGGTCAAATATCCAGCTAGAAGGTTAATAATGTCTACAAAAGGTGTCTGGTTGAGATGTACTTCCAAGGGATTTATAAACAAATATTAATGGGCATGTACATTTACTTTTGATCCTGTGTGTATATGTTTGACCCTGTGTAGATTAGGAAAAAACAGAAATAATTATAAATAATTCTTGTTTTCTAAATCAATTAAAGATGTATGCTGTACAATCATTCCACCCTGGAAAAAGAACAGTTTAAAGAAATAATTAAAAGCCCAAAATTACTTTGACACTCATGCCCACAATGAGTGTATGTAAACGTTTTATCGCAACTTTAGTGTGACCAACACTAAATTGTACTTACACACAGAGTAAATTATAACAGTTTCTTCCTGAGTAGGAAAAAAATATGTAAAATCTGCACAGCGAATACTAACTAGAGTTTTAAAATGAATATAATGGAAGCAAAACAACTGAGGTATCATGAAGCTGAAATTCTCTAGAACTTGTTTTAACAGTACTTGAGTAAAAATAGGTTGGGAAGTTACTACTTAATCTACAACAACAAAGAACTGAACCAGATCAGTTTTCAAATAATCACAGACAGAGCTTTTGTGGCTTGATCTATTGTGAGGCTCCCAACTGTGTTTATTTTTGCAAATTCAGTCACGCGGTATAAGAAAAGGTCCCAGGTAATGCACTGCGCTCTCTTTGAAAGCTGCCAGAGGGATGATGTCATCTCCCTCAGAAAGGGAGTGGAGAAGGGGGCGGAGCCTCAGGCGCTGCCAAGTACACTGAGTTTCAGGTGTGCTTCAACTTTCACAACAAGTCGCCGGTAGAGCTGGAGCAGCAGGAGCTTACAGAGCGAAACTTCACTGAGTCGTTGTGGGATTTTTATACAATTAAACTTTAACGGAAGTGTGAGCAGAACAGATGAAAAAGCATAGCTCGCTTTCACTGTGTGGACAATGCACTGGGAAAAAGTCCTCCGTTTGACCAACGGAAAGGTGAGCGCCGCTTTTTTGCGCATGTTTTATTCGCTTTACTTTTTTTATTATTAAAGATAGATTTTTTTTTTCGGTGCTCTTTTTGTATTCTTGTTCAATGTTTACAAGGAAAGTGATTAATCGGGAGCTTTAGTTTCTCCCGGATGCGTTGTACTTTGCGTTGTTGACTATTGCATCTGTCATCCATTAGTCATGCCGCTCAGAATACAGGTGAGCCTCCGGTGTTTTGGTTTCTACCGGTTATGGTGTGGCAGTAGGGGGGATTTGAGTAGTAAATACTCGGATGAATAACCAGTGCGTGTAACTCCCTTATGTATGTGTGTGTGTGTGTGTGTGTGTGTGTGTGTGTGTGTGTGTGTGTGTGTTTGCTGTGCTTCCTGAGCCCCCATGGTGTGATGTGAGGTCCAGATGATTATTTTGTGTGAATACTAAGTGATGAGAAGAATATTTTCATCACAGTCTCTCCCAAAGGTTTGGCAATGTTCTTCCCCTGAGGTGTTTGAGGAAATGAATCACACCAGCGACCTGTGATTGAAGGTGTTAGATTCATCATCGTCTCAGATAGGGTGGTCTAGTTTTAGAAAAATTGAGGAAACACAATTTAGATGGTGTTTGGATTTTGCGCCGATGTTTCGTGGTCTGTTGATAAAATCGGGTCATTTTGAAAAACAAAGAAGACAAATCTGTGAAATTGCTTTAAACCCAAATCTAATATCCTGCTAGTCCTGTCCTGTTTTGTTTTGGGGGGGTTTGGCTTCCAGAACAACAAAATCAGAGTCTAGGTGTTTTGAGTTGAGTTTTGTGTGGATGTGCTGAAAATGACAAAAGTTTTTTTTCCTTAACTTTCATTTCTTTGCAAGTCCATGAATAAAAAAACAGCTTACTTGGCATCTTCCTCTTTAGTTAAACTGACCGCAAGTGACCTGTTCAACGCACTCAATTAGTCTCGTTCCAGTCTGCATGCTACAAAAATGCAGAAGCTTCCTTTTTTTCAACATGTCAGCAAAATGACCAAAAACTCATATATTGCAATTCATCCTTTTTCCTCCCTGCCTCACTCCCTTTTTTGTTTTCCTCGCAAATCCTTTGATTTCTTCCCTCACCCTTCACGTACTTGAATCTCTGTCTTTTTTCCCCTCTTTCATCGCTTCAGATCGACCGGCTGGAAGTAAGTGGCCTGGGTCAGGCACCCCTGTCTGTTTCATGTGGGGCAGACAGTTCGTTCCAGGGGGGTGAGGATATCACCCCAGACCCTCACCGCACCAAGCAGGCCATCGCCCAGCTGCAACAGAAAATCCTCAAGCTCACAGAGCAGATTAAGATCGAGCAGACAGCCAGAGATGACAATGTTGCAGAGTACCTCAAACTGGCCAACAACGCCGACAAACAGCAGAGCACACGCATCAAACAGGTGAAACAAGGAATTATTGTTAGATCTTTTTGTATTAAAGCCAGCATCTCATTGCCTTGTGCTTTTAGTAGGCTGGTGAGATTAGATCACAATTAGTGCATAAACACCAAACCTGTTTGATCAGTTTGTTTTACCTTGGCTTTTCCTCAGAGGCAGGGAGGGAACTTTCTAAATATATT
This sequence comes from Neolamprologus brichardi, assembly GCF_056152115.1. Taxonomy (NCBI): domain Eukaryota; kingdom Metazoa; phylum Chordata; class Actinopteri; order Cichliformes; family Cichlidae; genus Neolamprologus; species Neolamprologus brichardi. Next base: position 22,767,032 of record NC_142123.1, read on the forward strand.
TAAGTGGATAATTGCGGACTGATTTGCATTTCACTGACTAATAAATTCCTGTCCTGTGGCTGTCAGGTTTTTGAGAAAAAGAACCAGAAGTCGGCACAGACCATCCAGCAGCTGCAAAGGAAACTGGAGCACTACCACCGGAGGCTGCGAGAAGCGGAACACAACGGTATCCCACGCCAGCCCAAGGATGTTCTGCGGGACATGCAGCAGGGCTTGAAGGATGTCGGAGCCAAAGTCACAGGCTTCAGTGAGGGCGTGGTGGATAGTGTTAAGGGTGGCCTCTCCAGCTTCTCACAGGCTACCCACTCCGCTGCTGGTGCAGTCGTCTCCAAACCACGAGAGATCGCCTCCCTTATTCGCAACAAATTCGGGAGCGCTGATAACATCCCTTCACTTAAAGACTCTCTGGATGACCCTTCAGTAGAAGAAGGTGTGACAAGTACTGGAGTACGTTCCCTGGGAAGCACTGGGCATCACTTTCAGTCCAGTCCGAAGTATGGTAGCGAGGATGACTGCTCTAGTGCTACATCAGGCTCAGTGGGGGCTAATAGCACAACAGGGGCCCCTGGGGGTCCCCCCAGTTCCAAGGGAAACACACTGGAGAGGAGCCAGAGTTCCAGCTTTGACATGCTGCTGCAGGAGGTTCAGGAGTTGAGAGATGGCCAGGCAAGGCTAGAGGAGAGCCTGGAAGGTTTGAAGAGCCACTATCAAAGAGACTACACAGTTGTTATGCAAGCACTGCAGGAAGAACGCTTCAGGTAAAGAGAAAAAAAGTAGAACTTCCCAGAATGTTTGTACCATACATGCCTGAGTGTGTAACAAGAGAAATCCCCGCGAATGTCAACAGTGCGTAATCAGGAATAACCTGCTATAGTTAGAAACACTTCTCCTGAACCATCTTAGTTATGCATATTGCTATTCATCATCGCAAGGTACACTTGGCCTGCTTGTGCATTAGAGAGATTTTACCAACATTGGCAGCATTAGCTCACAGTAGATAAGAAACCTTTTACCTACAGTTCATCAACATTAACATCAGAACACCTCAAATTCTTTTATACTCATTCTCAAAGCAGCAGTTGGCATGTAAGCCGAGAACAGCACAAAAGTACATGAGCTTTAAAACACAGGGCACAAGGACTGAGAAGAGATATAATGATCAGCTTGAATAGAAAAAGAAACGTGCATTTTTCTTCCTAAAATGTCCAAGTTCAGAGTGATCTGTTTGCCCTCTTAGATTAAAATTGCCAACAGAGACAAATGGCATCTAAGGAGCTATTTTCACCCTTCCCAGGGGAGGGACTACTCCATCCAGAAACCAGTAATGCTGCTAAAAACTCCTCAGGAGCTGAGTCCACCCATAACATATCTGCAGTTATTTCATAGTGGACATTTGTAAAGGAATCATTTCTAAACATTAAAAAAGACAGGTAAAACTTATAAATCATGTGTCATCGCCCTACTTAGACACTTTTTGCTGGATTTTATACCAACCTGTTAAAAGATCTTAAAAATAAGAAACAGTCAAGTTGACTCATGTCTATTCTTGTCCTTTGCTGTCCATCCAGCTTTATGTGCCTGCCAAAATAAACAACAGTATAGATTCATCGCCTCTTGTTGGGCACACATTCCATTGGCCAGTCTAATACTGCCGAGTCTCTTGTGATAGGCCAGTTGAATCAGCAGATGAGCAAGCATATCCTAATCTTGTCAGGGCGAGTCATCAGCTCAGTCAGGTGCCATGTGGCCAGATGCCCTCAGGGTCTATTTCTACTAATTCCTGCGTGCGTTTCTTTGTCTAAGCTAATTATGCCACAGACTCTCACATGTGTTCGTGTGTGCTTCTTTTACTTACGCATGCGTTCAGGTGTGAACGTCTGGAGGAGCAGCTCAACGATCTCACAGAACTTCACCAGAATGAGATCCTCAACCTTAAACAGGAGCTGGCCAGCATGGAGGAGAAGATCGCCTACCAGTCCTACGAAAGAGCCAGAGACATCCAGGTTTGTAGTTCAAGATAATGTCAGCAAGCACCAGCACCCATTTTTATCATGATAAGCAGTTTCATTTTGATTAACAGATACGCATGAGGAATGGTAGTGATTACAACAAAGTAATGATAGATAACAAAGCGCTGCAAAACAACTGATAAATGCACACCAGTGACGACATCTCTCACTGTCACACAGATTTGTCTAAAGAGGCTTTTTAATTTGTCTATTAGAGAACCAAACTCTATCTGCAAAAAACAATAAAACAAGGAGGAAAAATGTGAAACAAATGCAAATGCAATGTAAATATAAAAAAAAGAGACCTAAATAAATTAAGGTGGGAGAAGGTAGATTGTAAACATGAAAAATGTCACTGTGTTGACAGTCGCTATTACAGTTATTAGAGGGCAGATGTCATCGTCACTGGAAGTTTAAAAATGTTATCTTAACTGGTGACATCATTATGAGTTCATAGAGAAATGTGAGACAGGTTGTAGTGTATAGGTGGTTTTTTTTTTTCATAACAGTGCTTTTGTTTCACAACCATTTTTGTTACTAATGCCTCCATCATTGGCAAGTGACATGCCAGATTAATTTTATCAGAGGCCCTCGTATGATTTTAAAAATCAGCCACCACGCCTGTTTTTTGTGCAACACATTCGCCCCAGACAGGCAAAGTCTGAGTTTTATTGGAACAGCTGCAATCGGCAGCTACAGATCTGATTTCACTAAATCAGGCTGCCAATAATAAATGTTCTGGCACACCTTTCTGATAGATTTAAACCTGCTTGTTCTATGACTGGGTCACCACACTGTGTACTGACACCAGCCCAAGTGAATTTGAAACTAAAATGCTGTCCAAAATGTAATTAGCTGAATTCACCAAAATAGCAATTCACACTGAAATTATATTATTACAGGACCTCTGTGTGTGACAGTAGATCATTTTTGGTGGATTTTTCTTTTTTTCGCTTTGAAATGACGAACATGACAAAATCATACCAGACTGAGATCACAGAAGGCCGCTGCAATTATTACATATTAATAGGGGTCCACTGTTATGTTAGTCCTGTGTGAATTGGACTTTAAGAGTGTCAGCAGCTGCAGCAGAGTAATTACATTTTAGAATACATTGAGCCTTATTATTACTGTTGCAGCACTGCATTTTATTCTGACCACTTATGGCTTGCACGCTTGACCTCCCAAAGCTAAAATGGGCCTGTGTTGAAATAATGGAAGTGGCTGGCCTCTCTACCTTCCTGTCTTAAGCACTAGTAAGCTAAAGAAAGCTGGTCAAACTAGACCTTATTGCGTCAGTTTTAAGTTAAACAGAAGTTTTGAGTCGTGCACAAACCCTCCATCAGTTAACGACCTTATCTAAATGTCTGTGTTGACTCTGTACACAAGGAGATGAGTTCAAGGCCCTGGTCTGTCCATCAGCTTTGCTGGTTTTTTTGGCGGGGGGAGGGGTGGAGGTCAAAACATTAACTATCCCTTGAAAATGTCTCACATTACTTGCATCCTTTCCTCTTGTCCATAAAGGCTAAAGTGTGTGTGTTTTGTGTCCCTGCATAAAACTTTTTTCACGCCTCATATTGCTCATTACAGCATTTCCCTTCCTACACAGCAGGGGGTGGTAGAGAGCCATGAAATGTACTGTCAACAGCTACTTCAAACTCTACTTCAAACTCAAACTCTCTTGGCTTCAAATCATGTTTATGCAATCAATCACCAGCAGTCACTTTATTTGTAAAACACCTTTCATTGAAACAGGAGCCTGAGGTGCTTCACAGATGACTGAAATTTCAGTAACAGGATGTAATAAATGCTGTAATAAAAGCAATAAAACTAGATTAAAATCTAGATCAAATAAGTAAAATAACCCAAAATATCATAAAGTAAAATTGGATAAGCAATATAAGTACAATAAAGCTAAGCTAATAAAATAGGATTACTGAAAAAGCAGATATACTTAAATGAAGGAAATGTCTGAAAATCTCTGATGGGTAACGTGTATCGATAATGTGCAGGAAATTTAAGTGTATTTGGATAACTTATCAATTACAGTTACAAACAAATGTGATTAAGAACACTTCACACTGGTCTAATGTGATCCCTGAGTCTATTTAAAATAATCAAAAGTATAAAAGGCTGCACTCAGGCAAGTGAGAAGTTTTTATGTTTTTGTTCAGTGTTTTTCCACACATGAGAACAAAGGAAAGGCAAAATCATATCTGACTTTAAATCACAGTAAAACGATCAGTATCTTGCTATTGTGCTTTGGATTAGTTTATGTTTATGAAACTGGTGACTAAGCTGATTGTATTTCCTCTCGTCGTCCTCTACAGGAGGCTTTGGAGGCCTGTCAAACCAGGATCTCTAAGATGGAGCTGCAGCAGCAGCAACAGCAGGTCGTCCAGTTGGAGGGGTTGGAAAATGCCACAGCCCGGACCCTCCTGGGAAAACTTATCAATGTGCTGCTGGCCCTAATGGCTGTCCTTCTGGTCTTTGTTTCAACTGTGGCCAACTGTGTGGTCCCTCTGATGAAGACGCGCTCACGCTCGCTCTCCACCCTCCTCCTCATCCTCCTGCTGGCCTTCTTGTGGAGAAACTGGGACGCTCTCTCGGGGTATACGCACCGTGCACTGCAGCCCCCGGGATGACCAGATTACATTCAGCACATGTTGCTTTGGTGACAACAAGAAATGTAACTGTAGCTGCAGTCGGTTCAGCTGAGCACATTCGGAAGCGGCCTGGATAAAGAGCAAGAAGAAGTGTGAAGAAGAGTGAAGAAGAGAACATTCACATTTAGGAAGGACAAGACTGTTTACATTTTTAAAATGAACTTTTGTGTTGTTATTCCTCACAGAATGCAGTATTGTACTGTTTTTACCCTTAGAGTTTAATCAATTATAATGTTATTTCTAATAATATTATTTTATTTTCAATGTTATTTTATTCAGTACCATGTAGCATTACACTCCTCTCACTCTACACGAAGAGGAGTTTAGTCAGGAAACTGGGCTGGAGAGCTGCCACAAAGGCCCAGTCTAATTGTAGAGACATGCAAATGTGAGAATGTGGTTGATTGCCTTTAGGAAGAGAACTCCTACTTAGCTGTGATTAGTAGTTTTGAACCATGGCTGAAAAACCTTCCTGGAAGTTTCACCTTTCTTGCTGTGATGAAATTTGTTCAGATAGAACATTTTGAAGGAATGAGCATCATGCTGACGTACAATTTCTAATGGCAAAGATCGCTTTTACTTTTTTAAAGTTAAAAAAGAATTGAAAATAGGGAAGATAATGAATGGCACAAAGACTCTAGAGGGGAAAGCTGAGATGGTGTGCCCACCATAAAAACAGCACATGAATACTACAGAGAACATCTGGCTGCTGTCTAGCATTTGCCATATTTGTAACTTGTATACAGTGCTGCACGTTGTCATGAAGAAAATTACTTTCAAAGCAGATTTACTTTTAAAAGCGATGATAAAGGGCTGTTGTCCAAGTAAAATTAGGTTGCCAGGACAATTGGCCTCCCACCACACCATTATGATGTGATCAAGTTAAGGAAGAAGGGGAGACCACTGGTGCTTTTCCAGTTCTGTCTCAGAACCACCATGAATACTGCTGCTTCAAATCTACAGTGCAAGTCATCTCCACTGCCATGCCAGTCAAATGCACATTGCCTGTATGTGACTTTATACTACTGACACAGTCTCCCTGCGTTTTATCTTTTCTTTCTTTCTTTTTTTTTTAATGTACCACCGTATCTCTATGTCAAGGTGTTATCACCCAGTGCCAAACTGAAGTTAGCCCAGGGATGCCTAAGCACCCCAAAGGTCCAAGCAGCAGCTGTGGCTTCTTTCCAGATATGTCATGAATGTCTTGCCAGATGCAACTTTTGTAAGGGGGAAAGTAATTCGCAATCTGAACATGACCTTGCCTCCAGATGCTCAGTAGTGTGTTTCTACACATTTTGCTTCCATGAGTAGAGCTCCTTGGCTCGGCATTTGGCCTCTCTTTTACTCTCACTTTCTAACCTAGTCAAGGACACTACAAGATGACCTAGCACGTTAACTAGTCTGCACTGTATTTAATGCCAAGAAGCTGATTTCCTAACAGACATTGTGATCATTTGAACTGTACAGCTGCACTTTAGCACACTGATAGATAGCATGTAGGTCAGGCCTTTGATAGAGACTACAAAGCTTGACACTCTCTGAGAAGAGAAGCGCTGATGCAGGTTGAAACTGCTGACATGCTTTTCTACAGGAAATAAAAAAACAAGGAAATTCAGTGCATTTTTTTTGTCAAAATGTGAGTAAACTTGATTCCTCTCAAGTTGAACCGCAGTAGGCAGATTTATTGATCTGTCAGTGATGTGTAATCAAAGGTACAATAGACAAGTTGGGAGTGAGCTGACCTTTGACTTTAGTTTGTCCTTGCAGCAGCACCTCTGATCTTGGGTTGTGTGCTAAACCACTTCAGTGCCTTCTGATGTCCTTTTCTAAGTGTGGAATAAATAAAGTGCATTCCTGACTAATTTATGCACATTCCGTATTTCTTCAAAAGACCTGTTTCCTTTTTGTTTATTTATTTTCTTGTGTGTCTGATGCTTCTTCGCAGTGTTGTAGTGGAAAGTGTGCTTTTAAAGTCATCTTGCAGATGCGTTTCATGACCGCTAGATGGAGCTCGTTTACCTTGACGTTCCTTCAGTATGAAAGCCGTGCTCAGTTTGTGTGAATGGTGTGCTCTAAGGGTGGGGAGAAGAGGTGTGACTTCTTATCAGGAAGGAAACAGGTTCTGAGGAGGGGGTCTTAAATGCCAAAAGTTAGCTTGTGCAGCAACAGATATTGTTTTTTATTACAAACGAAAGATCGGATGTACCCCCACTTTATTCCACTGTAATGTACCCACACATGGAGCCTAATTCGGTTCAGTGTCGTTTTCTTGATTGAGCTGCACCAAACCGCAGCGGTCACGCCTCACTATGGATATTTGATGCTGACAGTTCTGCCCCAGACTGCGCCTTGTCCCTGCATCCCTGCCAGACCTCATTGTAGCCGCTAGCTCCCTACTCCCTGACGAAAGTCTGCACTTACATGCACGCGCACTGTGTCGAGACTATTTGGCTCATTCATTGTGCTCTGCACTTGGGGGGTCATTATATTGCACTTTATTGGAGCACTTTGCTCCTTTTCTACACTGCCAGATTTGATGCGCATGGCTGTGCGCCAAGGTAAACACGGAGCGCACTTATCTACCCAACTGAAAGCTGCAAGTAGAGATTGGGGGTTGGGGTGGGAGGGTGTGGAGAGAGAGTGGGTTTGTCCCCCAGAGGAGTACGCAGTAAATAGGCACAAGCGATTGCTCGCGATTTAGCATCAACTTTAATTATTTCATGTATTCAGAGATAACACTTTTCTCGGGCTCCCCTGCAAACTGATTTATGCAGCGTCTGACTCACTTGTTGTCTTTCCTCGACTAAGAGTCATTCATTTCTATTCAGAGATGTGAGCATATGCACACTCCGTCGAGAAAGAAAAAAAAGGGGGGGAATGCTAACCATATTCGTGCATTTTTGAGTGGGGGCACATGTGTTGCGCTTGAATATTTATGAGGTAAAACGTGCAAAAGCAGTGTTGGATAGATGTGAATGTCAAAAACCGGAAAGGTGTGCTGATGTGCCCATCTGGTAGCACTTTCACGGTCTTTACCGTGCCGTATGTGCCCAAAACGAAACCCTCCGGATCTGCAGAACTAATCTGAGAGCCGAGGGACCGGGAAGCACAGGAGGTGGGCTTGTGACCCGCCATTAACCCCAAGATGAGCGGAACCACGCACGGGTGGAGACTCATCAAGTGGCTCACCTTGAAAGGAAGATGATCATTATGACTTCATATGGCACGACTTCACATTATGTCTTAAATAATAGTTATTGTACCTGAGTGATTGAAAGGAATCAGGATCTAATCAACGAACGAAGATCAATCACAGCTGACTGGGCTGACAGAGCGCTTTGATGGGACGTTCCATTAAGAGGGAGGCAGTGCCATTTTTCAGGGTTAATGAGTTAACGCCCCATGCTCGCAGCAAAGTCTAGCTTTACTAATATTTGTAATCGAAGAATGCTTAGCTTATAAATAAATATAAATATATATTTTTAAATAACCAGCGCTGAAACCTGACTCAAAATAAGTTTGTCCTTTGTGAGGCGATGTCCAGAAAATGCACAACACCAAATCAGTTGGAACTATTTATTCCCTGTTGTCTATTCTGTCAAGATGATTAAAATATCACCCAGGCGGTGTGGCTCAGTGTGCCCCAGGAGAGTGACTGCTGAGCTGCACGATAGGCAGAGAGGGACAGAGGAGGCAGCCTGAAAAGGAAGCACGACTCGCTTATCGCGTCACTGTGGGTTTAGGCGTTGAGCAGGAAACAGTCTTTCCTCTCGGGTTGTCGCAGTAGGAACAAACACACATTTTTGTCTTTGCTCAATGCACCCCTCGGCACAGAACACGCGGAAGCCGGTCAGAAGGAAAAATGCCTCCTTCGATAGAGATAGCCGTCCTGCTTCTCGGCGTCCTGGCTTTGGAGACGCGCCGGAGTGCCAGCGCGCTGCACATCCAACAGGCTTTCGCGTCTCCAAATCAGACCAATAACTTCGTGGTGGATCCAGTGTCCAGAAAAGTCTACCTGGCTACCGTTAACACAATTTACCAGCTGAATGGGACCTTGACAGCTGAAGTGGAGAAGAGGACTGGACCGGTGGAGGACAACCTGTTGTGCCATGCGCCACAGCTTCCCCAGGCTCCCTGCGAGCATCCCAAATCCCTCACTGACAATTACAACAAGCTCCTGAAACTGGACCGGGAGCAAGGGATCGTGGTTGCGTGCGGATCTGTGTATCAAGGCTTCTGTGAGCTCAGAAAAATGGATAATATTTCAGAGATAGCGGTGGAGTTCCCACCCCAGGGTGAGAAGACTGTTTTCCCCAGCATGCTGAACATCGCTGCCAATCACCCGAACGCATCCACCGTGGGGCTCATCTTCAAAAGCCACGGGGGAAACACCCGGCTTCTGGTTGGGGCAACATACACAGGGGCTGGAACCCAGTTTTTCCCAAAAAACCACAGCAAAGAAGATCTGCGTTTTGAAAACACCCCGGAGATCGCCATCCGCTCCTTGAACATCAAGGATTTGTCCAGACTTTTCACCTATGACATTAACCCTTCCGAGGATAATGTATTCAAGATCAAACAAGAGGTTAAAACCAAAAATAAACTAAACTTCGTACACGCGTTCATCCAGAAGACTTATTCATACATTGCCTTCAATAATGATGCGAAAATGGGCCACAAGGAGAGCCAGCCCAACAGCATCCTCGCGAGGATATGCCTGGACACCGAGAACCCCCGAAAATCCACCGGGCCAGAGAGCAGGAAGCTCACTGAATCCTACATCCAGATGCCTTTACAGTGTGGATTTAACGGGAACATTTACAACCGGGTGTTGTCCGTGTACCCCACGGAGATCCACGCAGGTGATGGGAAAAGCCCCGAGCCATACTTGTTTGGAGTGTTTTCTAAGGGAGACAGAAAGTCTGCACTTTGCGCTTTCAAGTTTGGAGACATCGAGGAGGAGATACGGCAAGGCCGCAGGAACTGCTCAAACTCTCCCAGCAGCGACGTTCAGGTGCTGGACAGCGTGATACAGGGCTCCGGTTCAGCCTGCATCCAGAAGGGAAACCTTGTGGTAAGGGCGTTATACACATTTAATTAGGCGATATAAAAATACTTAATTTATGTAATTATTTTGATCTGATTTTAAGCTGCCATGTTAATGAAATATATACATTCTGTCAAATAAAACGCACTCTAAAACTTAGCATAAGCTTTGCTGAATACGAAACTTATTTTACAGATTAGTTTATCCATTTCTTGACATGAAAGTGAGAAAAAACAAGTCAGCGTCACTGAGATATTTTCTGCATCATTATTTCATATGTTTTTATTTCTTTTCTCTTCGTTATACTGGGTGCCAAAACGTGCTCGTCCAATAAAACTGCTTGAGATTTATGAATCCTCTTGGCCATTACAGTTGTTCAGGCTGCAATAAGATTTACTCCCTCACGTCTGCTGCTACTCTCTGGTTTATGCTTACGGACAGTTATCCTCTTTAACCCTCAAACTGTTGACTCAAAGAAAGGATCTCCCATGTTAGCAGTAGAGGTCATGATAGCTGGAAAGACCCTCTAGAGCCACACTGAGGGTTGTGGGAAGGGTGAGACTACTCTCATATCCAGCAACTCTCCCCTTTTTACAAATGTGAGGATTGTAAGGGGTCAGTAGTTTACTATGTTTTCCAGTAAAATCCCAGACATTTTTATTTAGTGTGTGCTTCTGACTGAAGTTCAACTCTAAATTTAGCCCAATGTTTGACCGATAAATAGCTCCTCTGTTCCAAGCACGTGATCAAATATTATCATGTGTATTTTATTACAATCTTCCTACTCATACATGTGTCCTCAAGGAAACTTTAGCATTGCAAAAGCGCTGTCTGATTCACGGTGCCTAACAATAACATGCAATGAAAGCTTTCCACAGTTTCATAGGAATGCAGAGAAATTCCAGATTTTCATTGTGGTGGTTTTGACTGACAGAGTTGAGGTCAAAGGAGACTGTCTCGCCACCACTGTGCTGTCAGGTCAGAAAGTTGCCCTCCTTGCTGGCACTGCCTTGTTTGCCGTGGCCCCGGGGCCACTCCTCTCGTGACCAGTTTTTCTGAATACCATCTCCGGTCGCCCACAAACCCTTTTTGAGATAGACATCTGCTTAGTTCAAAGTGATTTGTGCCCTTTGTTTTTTCTCCTGCTGCAGTACAACCCACTTACCACTCATAGACTAAAGTTAGTCTTTCCTCATTTACGTAGCCGTGGCCGTTGAAATGTGATCTTTTTTGTAGTCGACAGTTTGAAGGCCAACACTGAGGGAAAGCCAGACACAATTTATGATAAGAGAGACGATGCCTCGAGCAGAAGGGCCCGTGGGAAAAGACTCTACAAATATCCAGTGTGCTTAATTTCTTTTTTTTTTCTTGTGTGCTCTAAAATATTCAGAAAATTCCCAACAGATCCTGGTGCTCATCCAAGCGCAGCACTAATGTTTTATCATTGCCCACTGAGGATTTGACAAAAGCAAAGTCTTATGAGTGTTGAAGACCCTTATAAGCCCATTTCAAGTATTCACTGAGATGTCTGAAAAGTGATTTAGCAGCAACGCCAGCGTGATAGCTTCTATCAGCACTTGCTTTCCACGCTGCTCCTTTTGTGCCCAGCTCTCTCCTTCGTCTAATCTTCATGTCATGCTTCCATATGAAAGCTGATGAGAATTGATCTTTCTCTCTCACTCTGTTTGTATTCTAGTTGCAGCCCGAGCAGCTGGACTGCGGTGCAGCCCACCTGCAGCACCCACTGGCATTACAAAGACCCCTTAGGGCCATTCCTCTGCTTGAATACCCGGGTCTCAGTTCAGTCTCTGTGGACAACGTGCAAAACCACACAGTGGTTTTTCTGGGAACCAGTAATGGACGACTTCGTAAGGTGAGTCTCACACGCACATGAGCGTGCATACACTCTCAGTCCTTGTGATTGAGAACTTTCTAAACAAGCTTAACCTCAACCGCTGAATGAAGTTATTATTTTTAATGTAGTTGAGCCCCGAAGCTTGGAAAAACTCTAACATTACAAGGTATGTAGTGCTGCTGTGATGTGGCTGCCGATTCTTACAATAAACCAAACCTATGTGTGTGATGAAACACTTCGAGCCATCACAGGGCAAGCAGAAATGCCTCCTTTTAACTGGTAGATTTTCCCTGCATTGTCACCACCCAACCAACACCCTCATTCCACTGATCCACGAACCATCCCGAACCTTATGTAGTCCTAATCATGAGTTTTAATATCTCTTTAACTATTGTCTGTGAGATCACAGTAAAGCTGTCTAACAGCGGTTGACGGCTTATGACTCATTCGCGACATGTGTTGGTGTGCAGTCTGAGCTATTAAACATCTGCAGAAGGTCCAGCTTGTGAAAACCTTTCCTGCCCAATTATCAGCATTCCTTAATTTTGTCTCAGCCACATTCCTCGTCACCCCTGACTGAGCTTCCTAAGCAGCAGATCTGCCTGCATATGCAACTAGCTGCACTTCAGCTGTCTGTGGAAACAACACAAGCTGACTCTGAAAGCTTTCTGACCCTATGGTTTTGCATTAGCCTAGTACCTTTCACAACATTAAACCCATTCTGCTGTCGGGTGTTTTGTTTAGACCTGCTAAAAGAACTCCTTGTTTTCCTCCCCAGATGAAGGCACTGCTTTAGCCCCAGCTGAGCACGCAGTAATTGGTTTTTGGATGGTTTATAGCGGATGCGCCGCATTGGTTGGCATGGTGTAAGCAGCGGTGTGTATGAGCGTGTTTGTGTACGTCTGTTTGCTAGATTGCAGGTCTGACTGTGTTTTTAGGTGTTTGACTTTGTCTGCAGGCCAATGTGACTGGTATAGTGATTCCATGTGTTTACTCAGATGAATGCATACCCTGTGATTACGTGTTACGTGTGTGTGTCGACCTTGTTGTATAGGGTGTGCAGTATTTTGGTGACCTTGGGAAACAACATGCTTTGTGCTTTTATCTTTATGTCTTTCACTGTTTGCCTATGTATCTGTGTGTGTGTGTGTGGTAGTGTCTGTGAGTGTGTGTGCCCTCAGGATAGAGCTGTTACAGAGGTTAATGGTGCTGTTAGTGTGTGTAATGTGATTCTGACTGTGAGTTTGGCTCAGACTAAACACAGGGGAACAGTGGTTGAGATTAAGTTAGGCCTCTTTTACTGTCTTTGAGAGAGCCCTCAGTGAAGTAATTTGTAATTACATGCATTTTTTAATGAAGTCTCTCCCTCCCCATTACAGCTGACTTCCATTTTCTGCTTCTCGCAGTGTCCGCTTTTTTTATCTCGCTCCCTCTCGCTCCAATTTTACTCCCTCAGTGGGTCCACCCCTCCATTTCTCAGTTCACCGCTTCGCCATCCCCTCTTTCTCAGCTCCTCTTTTACCCCATCTCAAATATAAAAGGCCCTTTGATTCATTTTCCAAACAAACAGACTTTATCTCTTTCTCTTTCTTCTTCTTCTGTCTCTCCTGCCCCACCTCTATCAATCTTTATTCTCTCTCCTTTACACCCAGGTACACATTCAAACACACACAGAGAGACACACACGTGCACAGACAGAGACAGAGAGAGAGAGAGAATGAGTGCACAGCAGCTGAGCACTTCTTGGTTGAATAGGGTCTTTCATCTGCATGAAGATAGACGGAGAATAGAGTCAGAGCGACCTGCCAGTACAGCAGGTGTTTTGTTGGCTGACCTGGTAGCTCACTGTGCCACAGCTCTCTTCACGTCTCCTCCTCTCTGCACCTATTGTGCTCCCTGTCCAGGTGTGTGGGCTGCTGTTTACTTACTCCTCGCTGTGTCACTCTGCTTATGTGTTTGTAGTCACTGGGGTGTGAGGTGAGGACATAGCACAGCTGCTTACTATCACTAAAAAGCAGGCGAGCTTGTGCGAGCAGATGGGTAGGTGGTGTTATAAAAAAAAAAACTGACAGTGATTCTTGCAGGTTGAGATAATGCCTTTCATCACAGGTTAAGCCAATGGTTTACTTAGCTCCTGTCTGTGCTGGTTTAACATTAACCAGCACGTCTAAGTGGGTGGTAATGGTTTTGTCCTATATAAATGTGTGCGCCTGTGCATCTGACAGTGTTTTGTTGTGTTCAGTGGATGGAGAAGTGATACAACCCGTGCTTGTCACCAGATGCTGGTCAGTTTGCCACTTCCTCAGGATGCCAGGATCTCTCCATTGAAGGGAGGCCCGACAAATCACAGAAATGAGAGTTTTCACTGTCGGCGTGACAGGAAGTCTCACTCAGCACAGTTTGTTTTTCTGCACAGCTCTGTGTGTGTGTGTCTGTGTGTGCATATGTTTGTGCTTACGTGCTTTATGATCTTGAACTGCAGGAAGGCCAGTGTGCAGATAAATCCCTGCTCAGTGGAACGAGATTAGGCACACTGCTTGGACAAAGAGCCCCTGAAATGTATTTTTGAAGGTGGAAACATGAAAAATATTTGAAATAAAAGGCAGGAACTAAAATCACTTTACTAAATCTGGCAGTCATTGCTTATACATACATGCATGAATTTAATTAAGACTGAGAGTTTTGGTTACTCTCTTGTGTATCCACGTTAGCTTTGGGGGAGGGAAGGTTTCCAGACAAAAGAATTTAATCTGTCATGTTGGCCTTTTAGAAGTGAAGGAGTGAGGCAGCTTAGACAAAAATTAATTTAATCTTTGTCTGGATATTTTTTCTTGATAACATATGCAGCACAGTAACAGCTACAGCATTCTAAGCACCCAAGCACCAGTCCAATCACCCCTCATATAACCTCCTACTGAGTAATTGAGATACAGTCGTGGCAAAAAAAAAAGAATTCTATTGTTTTACATATGAAAAATAATCTGGTCCTTAACAGGTCTTAAAATTGGGTAAATGCCACCTCAGATGAACAACATAACACGACAGGTTAGGCCAAAAAATAAGCCAAAGGAAGGAGGGAGAGTGTAAAAACCCAAGTACATCCTTACTACTTCCATAGGAATGAATTCAGTCTTACTCTCATTACCTACAGCACAGATGGCTAGCCCTTCCTTTGCTGTTAAAAGGGAGTTTTTCCTTCCCACTGTCACCAAGTGCTTGTTAAGAGGGGGTCATTTAATTGTTGGGGTTTTCTCCCTATTATTGTAAAGTGCCTAGGAGCAACTGACTAACTAAAATTGAATTGAATTCAATTGAAGTGAGGGTAAATGGCAGTCAGGTGCTGCTCATCAAGCCATTGTGAGCACCTCTATATATGCTTAAGGTCATATTGCTAGTCTGGAGCATTCAGGTGTGTGTTAACATAATGCCAAGGAGGAAAGACATAGGCAATGTGCCCAGCAATCTGGGACAGGTTCTAAGCCCATGTGAAATCCACTGGTTCAAGTCCATCCAGTCTAGAGTGAGAACGATTATTCACAAGACAGTTGCCAATCTTGTCAGGAGTGGATGTTACCCGTTCAATGCTAAGAGAGGTAGCAAAAAGAACTCAAATGCTACATCTCAGATTCTACAGGTCTATACGTTAATATGTTAAAATTCATGATGGTACAGTTAGAAAAAGACTGAACAAGTATGACTTATTTGGAAGGATTGCCTAGAGAAGGCTATTCTCTCTAAAAAATAAAAAAATAGGAACATGGCAGTTTAGTATTGAAAAATTACATCTGAACAAACAACAAGACTTGCTGAACAATGCCCTTTGGGGACCAGAATGGACATGTTTGGCCATAATGAACAGTGCCATGTTTGGAGAAACCTAAACAGCATATCAGCACAAACACCTCATACCAGTTGTGGCGGTGATGATGTGTTTTGCAACCACAGGACTCGGGCATCTTGAGTAAACCATGAACTCCTTTTTATATCAAAATATCCTGGAGTTAAATGTGAGGCCATCTGTCCAACAGCCAGAGCTTGGCCCAAACCGGTTCATGCAACAGGACAGTGATCCCTAACATGACAGCAAATGTACAACAGAATGGTAAAAAAAAAAAAAAAGAATCAAGATGTTGCAATGGGCAAGAAAAAGTGCAGATCTCAGCTTGACTGAAACGCTGTGGGGGGACCTCAAAAAAGCTGTGTGTAAATGAGCAAAAGAAAAATGGGTCAGATTCCTCCACAATGATGTGACAGCCCGATAAAGTCATACAGAAACATTTTTTTCCAGTTATACCTCCTAAACGTTTGTCTACAAGCTACAGAATCGTGGGGTGTGCTTCATTTTCACACACTGCAACTTTTAGTTTCGTTTTTTAAATAAATAATAAAACCACAGAATCTGTTTGTTATTTTACACCTGAGGTAAGGTAAGATTTTTTTTTTAAGCTGCCAAGGGCAGGATTTTTTTTTTGTCCAAATATAAAAAACCTTAGAAATAATGGAAGGTGTACTTTCTTCTTTTTACTGCAGCTATAACCAATAGCAGCGGGCTTCACTATGCCCATTCTAGTCATGGGTGAAAAGATTTTGAGGCACAGTTCGATACTTAATTCAGTTCTGATTAAATATTATAGCCTGCTATATGGGTCTCTCATTTAGTCCTGACCCAGATGTAGCCAATCTGAATCTCATCCTCCCACTCACCCACTTCCTCATCCACTATGTCACTATGTTTTGGCCCTGCCGTGTCTCAACTTCCAATCCCACTCAAATACAATGTACCCTTGTTCATTCATCCATTTATTGTAGGTTTAAACAAACTGTCCCAGGTTTATTCCCTTACGTGACTCACTGGTCGTATTGGGGGAGCTACTTTAAAAGCATGAAGAAGTTGAACTACACTAAATCTACCTTAGGAAGAAATCTAATTTGGCCAGTTAGCTCAGACTACATTATAAGAAAGAAACTGGCACTGGGCATGTGATACCACATTTTATTTTAAAAAAAAAGTATAAAAGGATAAGTTCAGGATAAGTAAGGGTAGTGTAAAAACTGTCCACTTATTCACAGGTCAAACATGACAAAAAATTGTATCAGAAACCAGAATCCAGGTGGGACACTGAGTCTGGCAAGATCTTTGATTATATATAGTATAGTGAAGGTTAGTTTTACAAACTTATATTCAAAACATAAGATGTCATAGCCAAGTATTCCAGGAAGCTGTAGGTCAACTTAATACTTAAAAAACAACCATCCATCCAGGCAGAAATTATTTTCACTGTAAACCACTTTGGATCATTTGACTGGCCAAAAGGGTTTGATTATTGTGGAGAAGCAGCGGTCCAAAGTTTTACCGCTGTATAGTGTTCTTGAAAGACTATACACCAATGAATGTAGCTGAACTACCAGAAAGCTATGATTCCTGAACTTAATCTATTTTAATTGCATGTAGTGCCTTCATGTCATTCTTCACCCCCAGCGCTGCTCACTGACTCTTCATCTGTGTTGAATTTATCTGCACACAGAAATGAACATGGGTGTCAGTTACTGTTAATACCTGTGTCCTGTGAGCGTCACAGTTGTGACTGTTTCCCATATAAACATTATTTTACATTTACATATTATATTATTTGATATTGTATACAAGTGTGGCTTCTGGAAACACATTTTAAAGATAAAATATGAATCACCACACAAAAAGTCCAGAGTTCCAGGGTCCTCCATTTTTACCACATTAACTTACCATCTAACAATAGACAGTCATCGTGGCTGCTTATTTTACTGCACCAGCTGCTGATTTAGATTTCATATTTTCAGTTGGACCGCTGGCAGACAAAAAACTGTAGACTGCCAAATCATCTGACATTACGCAAATAATAAGACACCAAAAATATGGTGCAATAAAAATCACACAATCAAGGTTGTCTGTACATCTCGGTGCTTGCTACAGGTGGGCGTAGTCTCCAAGGAGTGATCACGATGTAAAAGTTTTGTTTGTGTATCTCTTGCCAAACACAGACGTGGGAAAAAACCTGCTTCTTGTGTGGTATTGCTGAGCAAATGACTCGATCTGCTCAAACAACTGAAAAGTATTGTGGTTGCACTGAGCAGTTGTGAACATATGAGAAACTCTTCTGCATGAATGTGAAGGAAGAAATTGGCGCTCAACGTCGTATTTTTTTTTAAAAATTGCACCGCTTTGCATGTGGTTTCAACTCTGCAATTCAACATGTGCGTCTCTCTTTTTCACAGCTGACTCTGCTGCCGAACATGACCACAGCCAATCAGTGGATGCTGAAGCTGCGAGCCAACGAAGCAGTACACCACATCATGACCTTCGATCCCAACGACAGCAACTTTCTTTATGTCATGACATCTCATCATGTAAGGTTATACCTGCTGGCATATCAGCACGTAGCGCGACCATAATAACCACAATGAGACCTCACGAATGTCACGTCCTGTACATCCTCCTTAAGTTCACTTAACAGTAACACTACCATATTTGTGGTTAAGGCAGACATGCATGCAGACCTACATTAAGCTTTCAGAGCTGCATTTCAAAGCCAATTTGTTTGATAACAGTTGGGCTTAGGGCAGGATATGGCTGCACCTCTGGCCTTTATGGTTTCTGCACAGTGACAGT
This sequence comes from Neolamprologus brichardi, assembly GCF_056152115.1. Lineage (NCBI taxonomy): Eukaryota > Metazoa > Chordata > Actinopteri > Cichliformes > Cichlidae > Neolamprologus > Neolamprologus brichardi. The sequence goes on from NC_142123.1 coordinate 22,785,255, forward strand.
GCATCAGTTTGTTAGCTGTCTGTGCTGCTATTAAATCTCTGTGCTTCCTGTCACAGAAACAAAGTTTAACATGCACACAGAAAATACGCTACAGCTCCTTTTGAGAATCTGACAAAACTGCTGCATGACATTTTTTAGGTAACATTTGCCGTGACATTGTTAAGATTTAAATTAAATTTGGCACTATTATTGGCTGGCATTTATTTTAGCTGCAACCTTTAAACGGATTTACATTCTGAGACCGGCATTCGCTTCCTAGGTTCAAACTGCCTATCTGTGTTTACCTACAGCGTATTCTTATTTGTTTGCTCTGCAAATAGACAAAGCAGCAAAAAAAGAAGAAAAAAAGGTGGTTGGTAGCCTCAAGAAACTTAAGGAGATGTACACTGCACGTAGGAGTTTACGAATGTGTAATTACATTTTCTGAGATTGTTTTATCTGCTTGTTTGTAAGCGGATATCGGTGAAATATATCTGCATTTGGAAAACGTCAAGATCAAATGTCTTTGTAGGAGTTATTTAGGAAAGACTGTCTGCAGTTATTATACATTAATAAACACTTTAGATGTCATGATGTGTTTACTGAAAAATTGCATAACATTTATTCATTTGTTTCTGCTGTCAATAAGTGTTGAATGATGACATGCAAAAGTTATGTGTGAGCCTGTAAGCTGGTTTTCATTATGGGCTTATTATATTATATTCATATTTCGTCTGGGTGGTAGTTTAAATCCTAGAGACTCGAAATTGCAGTGATACTCTTACACTGTAGCAGATTATCAAAATTCTTGAGGAGGATCGTTCTTAAGTTCTCTTAACAGCCATCAGCATCTTGGTAACAAAATCACTTGTTTTCCACTTTTTGGCCGCCCCTGAACATGATTGTGTGCTCATGTTTGCTTCTGTGCATTGATGTGCAGATGCTGAGAGTAAAAGTGGCAGATTGTGATCAGTGGAAGAGCTGCAGTGACTGTTTGGGAGCAGGTGACGCCCATTGTGGTTGGTGCACACTGGAGAATAGGTAAGAACCACAGCACGTACACACATGCACGTACGCACACAAACACACAAAGACGCAGTGTCTCCTTCTGTTTCTTTAACTGTCATCCTCAGACTTGTTTGTCTGACCCTCCCAGCCTCTCCTTTGGTGCCAGTTAAGCATAATTCAATCAAATTATCAGACGCTCGGTTTCGCGCGCACACATGCCGCATGCTTTTTGACGTAAAGCAAAAATCTCTGCTTTGAAAAAGAGGTCAGCTGTTTATATGAAAGGCGCATCGATTCCAGAATAGACTGATGGCACAGAGCAATAACGATCGTTGGTCGTTTTATTACTTGAAGCATTTGCATGAATCAAACCCACGGAGGCTTGTTTGCTTTTTTTCATCATTCTCGTTTTTCAGTTTCAAAATGTCGCCCAGCTGAATGAGCAGTGGCTGAAACCGAGTGTGTTTTGGGGTTGGAAGAGTGTTGTTGGATTGAGCAGAATTGATTTGCTTTTCATTAGGCTGCAGACTCGAGAGTAACATCATTGTTTGGAGCGCTCCCCTGGTTCTTTAGTTGTTTGGGGAGGGAGTGACAGGCTGGGAGCGCCCAGCGAGGAGTGACTTGGCTGAAGTGTAACTGTGAGCGAGTGAGAGTACACTGTGATTAATGTGGCTCTGTCAGGACTGGCTCTCTGGCCGTGCATTCACTGGCTTCTGGGGAGAATATGTGTTGTGTCGAGCTGTGTTTGTTTGCCAGTTGTTTGTCTGCGTGCGAGTTGCTTGGTGATTAAAGCAGATCAGACGAGATAGCGAATTTTGTGATGAGCTGTGGCGCGGCTCTGGAGGCTCTTGCATTGCCAGGGGCCATTCAGAGCTGGAAGAGTGGAACTGATGAGTGTTATGTGTTTATGTGTATGTGGTCAGACTGTCTCCCTGTCATCTCCCCTCCTCTCCTTATTTATCTATCTGTCGTCTCTTTATCCCAGTCCCTTTCTCGCTTCGCTGCATTTTTTTACCCTTGTGATTCTCGCTGTCTTCTGCTTGGGTTTTTTTTTTCCCCTTTTCCTGCCCTCGTATTTTCCAGTAGCTTTTGAGAATTTAGCCATCCCTCTCTAAACCTCCCTCTAGTCCTTGTCTTCTCCTCTCCCAGTGCCCTTGTCCTCTTCTCTATCCCTCTACAAAGGAGCGTTGATTGTGATGATGGTGGTGGGAGGGAGAGCGCACACTGGTTCTTTTGACAAGGAAATGTCAAAGTGTGTAAGCCTGTGTGTAAGTGTCAGCGTGAGTGTGTGACGCTGTCTGGCTAACGGAGACCAGGGAGCTGATGTCATGAGTGTGTGCGTGTTTTTGATGCACTGTTTGGCCAGTCGTACTGGCCGCTGGGTTGGCGCTGTGGCCCCAGAGCCCAGGGGATCAGGGGGTTGATGTGTGGGGGTGGATGGTTTCCTCTATCACCTCACTGTCTCATTCAACTACAGACACTGAGGACGGTGGCACTGAGGACGGTGGGGGGAGTCAAGATCTCACAATCTGTGAAGCCACCACTGTCTCTGTGGGTGCCTGCTCAATTTTACGCATGGCTCTGACGTCTTTCTGCACGTCCGCGTGTAGTGTGAGCATGAAAACATATCTGTTCGCTTGTTGGATGCTCCATTGTTGTCTGAAGAAGAGAGCTAGTTCCTCCACCAGAGATAAAGCTCGGTCCTTGATCACTCTTTTCATGCTGGTGCTGGTCTAATCTGCCACATGTCACAAGAAAGCACTTAAATATCTTTATTTGAATCAAATTATGCATCACACGCAGTCTTTGCTGTTCACAAATTATCATGCTTATCTGCATGTGCTTATCTCACAGCGACATTTGTGTGTCTGCCTGTATGTGTTTGTGTCTGTTTGTGCGTTTAGAAGCTCATATGTTCTCCTGCTGTTTAACAGTCTCACTGACGTTCAGACACTTAGGAGGTGATGAGTTTTCTCAGGTCATATTTTAGCTGCATATGTTGGCTCTGTTTATTTTAAGGAGCTGTTTGAAAAGCTTTTAAAGTCAGCGGGCTGCAGTGGGGCTGAGGATGAGTGCGTACGTGTGTACCTGTTGTATGTTTATTTGGTCTTCCAGACTATTAGAGAAAAGAAAAGTACTTTGAATTAATTTCTTCTCACTGCTGCTCTTGATCAAGTAGGTGTTTGAATTAGCAGGTTATGTACTGTTTGCATCCATTTTAAGAAAGAATAAAAAGATACAATCTGAGCAACTTGGTGCATTTTAGAAACCAATTGTTTCAGCTCACATGCTGCTTTGCTGATGATCACTTGAGACTGCGAGTCTGTACGTTTCCTGGATGCGTGCTTCATTTCATACCAACTGGTATTTATGAGCTATTCAGCACTTAAAGATACAATCTTGAGTTTACTGGATAAAATAAACAAGGAAGATGCCAGATGTGATCTTAGACAGAGAAGAGGATGAAGAACTAACTTATCAGCTAAGATGTACAAGTTTGTTTAGAAAAATGAATCCATAAAAGATTGCTAAAATGCACAGACGCGGTCTTATAGGTCTCATAATCAGGTAAATATAATCTCAAATGAGCAACACAGGATATGTCACACAGTGTCACTTTTTATTTAACAAAAACTAAAAGAAATGCAGAAGCAGTGTGTGAAAAATGAAATGTACTTAAATATACTGGAATTAATTCTTTTTGGTGTGACTTAATCACTCTCTCACATTGTTGTGGAGCAATTTGGGCCTTCTCGTCTTTACATCGTTGCTTCAGTTCATTGAGGTTCATCAGTGCACAGCTTTCATAAGGTCTGGATTTTGACAGAGCCATTGCAACACCTTGATTCTTTGCTTTGTCAGCCGTTCTGTTGTAGATTCGCTGCTGTGCTCGGGATCATTGTGCTGTTGCGTGACCTAATTTGGGCCAACTTTTAGCTGTCAAACAGGTGGCCTCACTTTTGACTCTATAATATGTTGGTATACAGAGGAGTTCATAGTTGACTTAATGACTGCAAGGTGCCCAGGTCGTGTAGCTGCAAAATAAATCATCACCCCTCCACCACCATGCTTGACAGCTGGTATGAGGGTTTTTTGCTGATATCCTGTGTTTGGTTTTCTCCATATGTGGCACCGTCCGCTAATATGGCCAAACAGTGATCTAACCCTTCCCAGACTGCAACAGCAGTTGCTAATTTAAGGACATTGTTTTCCTCCTTGGCATTGGCAACTGAGTGCTTCACACCAGTAAATTGCCAAAACATTTGCTTTCATAGAGGTGCTCACACTTGCTGATGATCAGTTAAATCGAGTGTATTTGATTAGCAGCAACTGCTCCCTACCCTCTGAATTCCTGTGGAAGCAGTGATGGTGTACTTTTCATGCATCGTTTCTGCATTTTGTCTGAATTTTTATTCAATAAATAAAGACATGATGGTGTAATATGTGACGTGTTGTTGGTCAGGATGGAGTTTCATTTTATCATGACCACATCTGCTAATCAGTTTGAAGCAGCACACAAATAAAGTACTAAAAAATAGCCGTCTCAGTCGAAATGAATTCTACAAAACCCAAGCAATCAAACAAAATACAAACACTGGTTTCATAAAGTTACTATAATTGGCATTTTATTTTAATTGCTGAAGTCAGGCATTTTAAAATGGAAATCTCTGGGGATTGATTCGCTTCGAGAGCCAGACTCAAGTGGCTACTGATGGAAATGCACAAGAGGTACAAATTTTTCAGCCCTGGAGGTTTGCACTTGATAATGACCCAAATGGAAGTGGTTTTATTTCATAATCTCAACATATATAAATGATTACTGGCAACTATAGGTTTGTAATAATAATTTCAAAGACATGATGGGAGCATCACACCTCAGTACCTTTGGAGTTTTGACTGAAGAGAGTATCGACTATTGAGTAAAATGCTATCATGCTAACATTTCCACAGTGACTTGCTTATATTTGGCAAGTCATTGATGTTAATACAATTATTAAAAAACTATCTTTTATATGTGTGTTATGAATGTGTGTTATTAAGAGTCCTTATCTGAGGACATAATTGTTAGAATATTTGATACTAGACCAAATTCATGAACTGAAAAACAGAGAAGTGTTTATTTTCCTTAAAGGAAGTTAAAAAACAGATCACAACCTCTGGCTTGTAAAGCCCTTTATTTCTATTTTTAGTTGAGCAGCTGACCTCAGGCCCCTCTGAGTCCCTCTGTGCTGCTGGGACTGACAATGTGGACACTGACTTTCTCGGACACAAACACTCACGCTTACAGCCGCGCAGGCACAAAAAGACACACTTTATTTTAAAACAACTGTGAAAGTATAGAAGGGAAGTGGGACGTGCCAAACTCATTATGTACCGTGTTAGGTCATTGCTAGATGGGGCCTCTTCTTTTTCTCCTTACTCTGAGGTCACTTTGTCCTTTCAGTCTGCACTGCAGATGAACTGAGCTCTGTGCCAATGGTGAAGTTCATTAGTGAAGCAGAAGTCAGGGTGTGACGCCACCTTGCTTGTTGAGTGCCCTTTTACAATTCTTATGTCCCAGGCATTCATTATACTCGCAGATTGCGCACATACACACGACTGTATGTATGGTACTGCTTTACATGTGTCCAGCGTTCATATTCCTAGATGCACTGTTGGTCCAAACAGACTAAGAATCAGACTGGTAGTTTTGTCATTCTGCTATCTGTAACTGTGCCTGTGGGATGGGTTACCATAGCAATGCATATGACCTAAGGTCAAGTAGTCTCTTGTGTCGAGCCAGCCAAACTGACAGCCAAAGTCTGAATGTGACATTAGGAGACCAGAGCACCTCATAAATCTGCAGCAAGCAGACCATGAAACCCAGTGGAGAGAATTCGTCAACTCCAGGAATGAAATGAAAACACAAACTCACCTCACAAAGAATATAAAGTTGACCTTGAACAGGGGTGTCAAACATGGTTTCATCAAGGTTCACAATCGGTAATGGGAATCACTTTAACAGTCATACATGGTTTATTTATATGCAGTTTTTAATCAAAAATGCATGTCTCATATAGCCCTCACACCTAAAATTTGAAAAGCCCTCAGCCAGTCAGCTTAAATGTTGTTTGACCTTCACACCATTTAGTCAAGCAAAACTATTCTGTTCCTTGTGCAGTTCTACAAGGCTACCATATAACCTATTCACAAGAACCAATTTCACAGACCCGAATCAAAATGATGACGCACACGCCTCATAGCCAGCCTTCTCTTTACCCTCGAAGTTTCTCTGTAGGTAGGACCCAAATATAGACCAGAGGCAGTCTGAACCTACAAAAGAAAAAAAAAAAAAAAAAAGCTTTATTGAAAGATGAAAACAACTCAGAGAAAAAATCATGAATCTAGTAGAACACAAAGACTTTGGGGAGCAACAGTGGGACAAATAAAAAGGGAGAGACATGAGTATTTGCACGCACAGCTGACTGGACGCAGGTGAAACTCCCGAGGGCGTGGTGGGTAGTCACAAAGAAGGGAAACCAGATGCAGGTGCAGACAGGACAAAAGGAGAAACAACCATCAGAAGTAGGAAGACAAAGATACATAGAAAAGCCACTGAACTGAAACTACAACAAAAAGCACAGTACCATCACACCTACTGTTCAGGGCAACATTTTTTGAGAACCTAGTGATGTGCAGAAATTATTTTTCTTTTTTTAAAAAGGACCAGATTAGACTTGTAGGCGCTGAGTTTGACACATACGACCTTGAAGTTCTGGATTCACAAACCCATATGGCTGTCTAGTGGTCTAGATTACCAGCTGCAGGAATGATAAGCAGTTATTTTATCATAATCTGATACTGGACGAGCAAAGCAACATGTGCATGGCCTTGAAGTTTAGGCCATACAGAACATGTTGAAGCTCTTCTTCCTTTAATCTAATCTCAACAGATTCAACATGAAAATGTAACACACATGATGCAGCAGATATGATGTTCATTTTGTTTCTTTCTGTCCAGATGTACCATCCAGAAGGAGTGCGCTCAGGGGCTGCTGGCCCGTTCTTGGATCAGCATGGGTGAAGGCCCCCAACAGTGTCCTTCCATGACCCTGACACCCGCAGAGATTAGCATCTCGGCAGACATCAAGGTGCTGTGAACTCGTTGTATGTTATTGTTACCGTCACATGCTTTTCACAAGTCAGACAGGCACTGCTGTTGATCTTCACAAAGTTATGGCTGCAATGGGGACAGTTTATTTAAAGCTGATGTCTCATGACCACATTTATAATCTGACACCTCTCACCATTACAGCACAGACTATTATTATTACTCAGCTAATAAAATAAAGTGCCAGTGGCGTGTGCTACTGCAGCTTCTTCCACCATCACAACTTTCTGCTTAAAGTGAATGCATACGTTTATGTAACGCTAGCATTCATCTGCTTTTTTTCCAGCTTTTAAAAAATGTTGCTGTCCATGTTCACTGTTTATAGCTACGCCCTCAACTCTGAGCCATATGGAAGCTCTTTTATGTTGAACGGAACAACACACAGCTGACACACAGAAATATTTGGTAGTCGATTGTGCGACTGCTTTTGAACCTTTGATATATGACTACTGTGTTTGAAAAGCCCTCGTAGTTCTTTTAGCACGGACTAAAATCAAAGCTGAGACTTGGCAATATCTGATCACTGTTTGAATCAAATTGAATGTTTTGAACTACAGAGCCTGAAAAATAAAAAATCTGTCTAAATTCTGGAAACATCCTATATAAGCTAGAAAATGTCTTGGACTGAATACGTGAGTTGATCTGATGGACTATGATACAGAAATGTTACTGTAACCTCAGTCCACTGTTTTACTGGGTTTTTGAAAAATTCAACAAGTCAAATGTCAAAAATCTAAAGTGCATCTATATTTATTCGTGCTCATGGTTGCAGGAAGTTATCGGTGCAAATTTCTCCTTAATGTTTTCTACTGACCCAGCAAAGAAATTGAAACAAGAACTTTGCCAGGTGTCTCAACAATGTTGAAATGACATCCTCCATTGGTTTTAATATGGATAAGAGGCTGGAGTACAGAGTTATAGGCTGAGGCTAGTCTGGTACTTTCAGCTATTCCTTTATTTCCCAAGTGGTCGTCACAGCAGATGGACACGCATATTTGATTTAGCACAGTTTTTATGCCGGATGCCCTCCCTCATGTAACCCTCCCATTTGTCTGGACTAGGGACCCGCATGAAGACTACACTAGCTCGTGACCCCCTGAGGCTGGGTTTGTGTCTCCTCCCGATCAGCTAAAGGCTTTTAGCAGCATTCAAAGACTGTATAGGTGCTAGCAGTTGTATATTAGTCCACCACCCAATTTAAGGTTCATGCCAAAACTACCCTAAATTACCAGTACTGGTAATTACCCAAATCATTTTCTATGTTTCTGTAGTGGTTAATACACCAGTACATGCAAGCTCTTTAATTGAAATGATCATTTTAATTCTAAAATATAATTATTGTTATTACCCATGAATTACTTTTTTTTTAAGCAGATGATTGTTTTTTGATTAACAAGCCAAACTGTGGGAATTTTCTGCCTTTACTAATTGGAAAAATTAGCTTTAGTGGTTGAACGCTACGCTGATTAATTTATGATTTCTCATACAAGTTCAGTGTACTGGCTCAAATCTGAGTATGACAGATTATATCATTTTCTTTTTTGGCTAATAAATAACAATATTATTTTTAGTTGTAACAACTTTTTTTTCACAGATTTCTAAATTATTTGTGTTTTCATTTGTTTATAACAGAGCTAAATGGTATTTTATTTAACAAAATTAGGGGAAAAACTTCTTGAATTGATCATAACCTAGAAGCAACGTATTTTTTCTAGTAAATCCATGATAAATGCTCCAAAAAAGGTATCAACATCATCAAAACGGCAAAGAGGTCCAGTTCAGTGACACTTGTTAGCATAGGAGACAAGCTTTATTTAAAAGACTGTATAGGAGCAACACAAAGACACAGATACCTGGTCATTTGTGCTAAGCAACACACTAATAAAGAAGAAAGAAGAATAAAGAAGTTTCACGCTCAAAAAACTGAAGCACTGATTTCTTTGCTGATCTTCTCAGGCAGCCATAATATTTGTCAGATTTCATTGGCGATGGTCCAAAATGCACCAGCACCACATCTATTATTTATTTTTATATTTAGCTGTAACTAAAATTGGTAAAATTAAATGCAGATTAATAGTAAATAGTGTTTTGCTGCTTTGCAGACAGAAAAATATGTTTTATCAGTTATTTAAAAAGTAATTTGCGGTGACTTTCCAATGTCAGCTTACTCTATAGTATTTGTACATGTTTCCAATCGCCTTTACCTTTACCATTGTCTGTTGTACTAATGGAAAACACGCATTTAACTCAACTTTTAAGTATATCTGAGAGCTAGTCAGGCTTCATTAGTACCTTTTGTGCATTAATAATGAGCTTACCCATTAAAATCTTCACCCGTAGCTTTGCAGGTGTTTTTAAGTGGTATTTCATGGACCACTACCTTAATCAGACTTGGCAGGATAATATATCCTGGTTAAAAGAGTGACTGCATCACCTACTTATGGGGTATAGCTTCAAAACTGTTGTTTTCAGTAATTCTTAACAGTCATTATATCGTGTAACAAAAGATAACAATGTGATAATTAGCTCAGGGAAATTTGACACCTCAGATATAGTTGACCTTTAATTACAGATCATAATTGGACTTGACTCGGAGACGACAGGTCATTAATTGGTTCATTAATTGTGGATATTTGCTTGTAATGAGGGTCAGTGTGGCTGGTCCTCCAGCTGCCGCTGCCAAAGGCATCCTTCATCAACAGGAAACTCCACTCAAGGTTGTCTCCCCAAAAGCAGGAAGCAGCAGGCAGGAAGTCAGGGCCTTAGGCAGGAAATGATCAATTCCACTAAACAATGGAGAAGATTTTTAAGACAAGTAAGCACATGCCGTCGGCTGCTTCAGTTCCTACCTGCTGGGCTGCAGAATATGTCACCTTGCTCCTTCCTCTCTACTTAACAATCCTTGCCTTCTCCCACCATCCCACCCTTAGTTTTCTCACATTGAAATCATTTAGCTGAAATTCAGTCATGTCAGTGAGGTGTTATGTTTCTCATTATACGTCTGTCATACTTCATCACATACCCAGATTTAGATGTGAATGTAGCACTGTGCCATCTGTTTCTTCATTGCACATTAGTTTCTTTATTTTTCTACTTAAACTCTTGAACAAAGTTGAAGTAATGCCAACACCATTCACTCTCTGTTAAGGAGTATTGGAGTCGATGTTTGTGCGTTCAGGGGATTCAGGTTTCTAATTAATTTTGATGAAGACGAGCAGCTATTTATATTGCTATATGTGTTTTTGCCGCAGGATGTTGGCATCTTGATAAACGGCAGCGTTCCTGATCTGATTGGCTCCCGGGTGGAGTGTGAATACGAGCCGGGGGTTTCTACAGTCGCCACGGTGCACCTGGACTCCGGTCCCTCTCAGATCCAAACCTGCCCTCTCCTCCCTCGAAAAAGCTATCAACCAATCCTCCCCGGCAAAGGTGGGACTGCAAACAGGCAACCATTTGGCTTTTTTTTTGCTAAGCTGCCAGCCATGTTTTTCCACACATTTATGGAGAGTTAAGGACAGTTATGGTATTTGATTAGTTTTTTTATACGAACAAATCCAATTTCCCCTTTCATCTCTTCAAAAAGCGGCAAAGTCAGTGTAACGTCAGGATGTGCTGTTGTCTAGTTTGTGTTATGAGGATGATATCATCTCCAGCGGTTGTCACATACGCTGTTGTGTACATTCTTTTGTTTCTTCAGATCACCTGACGGTTTCTGTGGCGATAAAAGTAAATGGCACATCTGTGGTATCTGGGAGCTTCATCATCTATGACTGCGAGAGGACTGGAAAAATACATCCGAAGACACCGTGAGTCACACTTTTAATATCACTTTGGTTTATCTTGATTTAACCAGTTAGTGATGCGTTTACATGCAGTCACATTTGCATTGATGCAGTGGTGAATGTTACATTTTCTCAAGTACTGTACAATTTTCAGGAAGTATAGTTTATACTACTTTATATTTATTCCTCCACTACATTCTTTATGCAACCCTTTGAATTTCAACTTTCACCAGATTTAGACATAAAATACTAGCATGATTAGGGTTTTCATGTAAATTAAGCATATGCTATGTTAGTGCATTGTTAAGGAGCAAATCAGTGTCTCCACCTTATCTGTTTAAATAAGTATCTGGATATGAATATTGACCATCTGCATTTGGAGGACATGATTATTGGGGCCTCAGGCTTTTGGTTCTGTTTGCTGTCCAAGTATTGACCAGTCATGTTTGATCAGGCAGCTAAACAGTTCCTTTAACCTCCCGAGCCTCCTCATCCTCATATGGTGACATTTCATTTGGGTTTTTCTACATCTAATACTTAATACTACTTTTACTACTTTTTTTTAATTACTTCCAATCAAAGATTATGCTTGTTTTTTCAGGTTCAACTTATTAGGTCTGCCATACCTTGGAGAAATTAAAAATCCATCCAAAATAAAATTTGGGCTTGCAGGATGTTGTGGAGTAATTTGCAATCTTGAAACCATGAACTATCATGTGACAATGATAAATCATTTTTATTAACTTTTGAACTGTGCAAAGGTTTTAAACTAACCCTAATTTCTTTTAAGGGAAGTGGAAAACAGTGTTATTGAAACACGTGCAAGCATACATGGAAATACAGTTTATAAGAAAAAATAGAGTGTTAATAATTCTTGAAAGTCAGTAGTGGGAATGACCACCTGACTCTCTTAGGCAAGCCTTCTTATAATTTATAAGTATAAGTAGTTCTCCAGGCTTCTCGCAGGTTATTCAAAGATTTTCTTTCAGTGTTGGCTGTCTTTTGTTTCATTCTCTGTCAAGATGATCCCACGGGGCTTCATATTGCTTTGTGTTGAGTTTGAGGTAGATATGCCAAGGTTTTGGGTAATAGCTCTGACGGTACAAAAATACTATTTTATGCCTGTCAAATTGTGTTATCTTTGGCATTTTTCACAGATGAAACTAAAAAAAATGGGAGCAAATTGTGTTTTGCAACAGGCTGTTAGTAACAAAGTGCTTAAAGATACAATTACCTGGTCACTAAATTGCCTCCTTGGAAGCAAAATGTGAAAAAAATGAGGGGTAGCTCATTTTGCACAGCACCTCGCAGTCTCGAAAAATGAACGATGCACAGGTTCTGTGTCCAGTAGCTCAGATATCTGTAAGTTGTTAGCAGTTCCACCAAAGAGTTATTGATGTTTTTTTTCAGATAACTGTTTGATCATTTAAATTATTCAGTGTTTTACAAAAAAACACTGAATACTATTCATAGTCTTTGAATAGAACACTATTCAAACACGTGAATAGTTCTCTTCTTCTTTGATACCAAATTACGTGTTACTTAGCTTTCACGAGTTCTCAGACAAGACTGCTGAACCGTGTAAACAGCTGAGACTAAGTTCACCTGGAAGGTAGAATAATAAAATGCTATTAGGCTCTGATGCATCAGTAATAGTCTAATAATGAAGCAGCTTAATAGTGTGCCACTCACCGGGGACACATTTCCCCATTATGAGGTCTTTGACTTAATTTTGCTCATAATATTTCTTTAATTTGCACAATTATTGCAATAAATGAGATCCTTTGAGTAACAGAGTATTATTACTTTATATTGATGCTTTTACTTAAATAGTGGATCAGCTGCTTCAATATGCAATAAATTTCCTCAAAACAAACCTTTAATGTTAAATAAATCCCAGTGAAATACAATTATAGTGATCTCACAACAGCAGATGATTGCCACCTTCCATCCCCAGCCACTCCCTCTCATGTTTTTCCCCTGTTCTCTATTTAGGCCTCAATACTCTCGACGTGTCTTCAAAGGCTTATTGTGTTGTTGTGTTTCGCTTGCTCCAGGTTTCCCAGTACAGGATCAAATGTGGGATTAATATGCTGTAAACATTAATCCAAAGGAAATTAGATATGTGTGTTTGGCAGATCATGTCAGTGTTTGTTTATATGAAAGACTGTGACTTGTATGGCCCGGTTACTGAGAGGGTTTACCCATATCTGGAAGCAATCCAGCTGGCTTCCTCCTGCATGTTGTCAGAGGATCGGCTCTATCTGATGGGCAGATCTCAGGTTTAGAGGGGCATCTGTGTGTGTGTGTGTGTTTGTCTGATTCCCGGAGATTGAGAAGGCGTTTGATTTGTCCCTTTTGTTCACTTTTTGAAAGCAGTTTTGAGGTGTGAACACTGCAGTTGCAGGTACGTGTGTGCAAGACTGCTCCCAATATGTGCGCGCGGCCTCGGTGCTCGGTGAGGTCCAGGAGTGTGAAATTAGATGGTGGTTTGTTGAAGGTGATAATGAGCAAAGTGCCATTCTCACAGGATGAGCATTCTGCTGTAATGTGCGGATCTGCTATACTCTATCTGATTTTAATCACTGCATGCTGTTTTGTTAATAATCCCTAAAGAGCTCATTCTCAGGGAAACTGGATAGTAGAGAGTCTTTGTTTTACGCTTTATGAAAAAAGCCATCACTCAGGTTTTTCTTATGTTATTAGATACTGACATCTGAACGTCTGTGTAAACCATCAGTGTCACGCAAGCACCGTTAAAAGTGATTTGCTGCAAAACTTATTCTCATATTAGAAAATCTGTCCTGTGCTGTCTCATGCTACTCTGGTGTGTAAGCAAAATTACATTTCTGCAAGGTGTCAGTGGAGGGTATTTTATTCCAATTCATTATTAATACACTATGCAAAACAAAGTGAGACAATGTCCCCTGTGGCATTCTGGCTCTTTGTGGTAATGCCAGACTGATGTGATCAAAAATAAACTGATTCTTAGTGCTGCAAAGAACTAATTATCTGCTAATCTGCTAATTGTTTTCTTGAATAATCAATTACTGATTTGGTTTATGAAGCGCAAAAGCATAAGTAAGTAAACTTTATTTGTGTTGCACTTTTTGAGACAAAGAACTGTCACATGGTGCTTCACAGAAGAGTCAATAAAAACCAATCAACTCTTAAAGCAAAAACATGCACAACCCAAATGCCGACCTGTTGATGTTAGATTATTTTGACAGAACAGTAATTTAAGGGATTAATCATTTACCAAAATAGCCGCCCAATAATTTTCTCTTGATGAACATTTCAATCTAATTAATTGAGTTTTTGTTTCAGGTTTAGCAAGTTCAGTGAATTAGTGGTTCAGTGAATTATTATAAGCTTTAATTGTCTTTGTTCAAAACATAACACTGTTTAGCTGGGAGCAGGAAAAAAAATCAGAATAAAGGCGAAGGAAACAGAGGCACATCTGCCAAACATTTTACATCATCTTCAGTCAATAATCAAAATATATTAAATAGTAAAAGACACCTCAAAAAACAGATTTAACCATGGATAGCGTAACCACAAAACAAATGCTAGGCTTTCTTTTTATATTCATGATAAGTGGTAGGTGGTTGAATACTATTGATGCATTTGTATTACTCTGTACAAGGCTGAGACTGTAGGGGCCGTACAAGAAATCCATTAGTTAGTGGGTGTAATTTAAGCCCGGTACCTTGCATGATTTGCATTCCCATTTCTTTCTCCCTAGTCTGTCCCAACTCTTCGGCACTCTTGCTCCTTAATATAATCTCTTATCAAAAAGATGCAAAAAAAATCGTAGTAAAACAATCTCATTTGAGGTCGTGAGCGTACCGCAGTGACAGCTGTCCTTGAAAGACTGCCAGTTTTGAGCTCCAGTGTGTAAAGCCTGGATCTAAAACACATGCTAGAAAGTCAGGCTTAGCATATATGTGACAAGAAATATTTAGCCAACGCTTGCAATAAAGAGTATTACTGACAGTATAAAATCACTTGTGCAATACCATCTGTGGTTTAAAAAGTAGGCGAAAACACGCCTGGTGATGTTATACAGTACTTCCCTTAAGTTTTCAGCAGAAATCATGTGTTGCAACCATGCCAAAACCACTTTATGTGACAGTGTCTAAATAAATGTATTATTAAGTTGCATTCAGGGTAATGTAGCAGAGCTCGAGCTTGACCCATGCTAGTCACCTAAATTTATAATATTAGAATAACTGGAGACCATAAAACATTAAATAAACATGATCTAATGAATCAGGTTAAACTTCTTCAGGGTAAACTTAACAAAAAAAAGAAATCATTAGCTATTTATTTCTTAAACAGAAAACCACTAGTATATTAGTAAGGTAAATATAGAAAGCATTTTATGTTTTATATTATTATTTTGACTTCAGCTTTAAGAGGCCTGTATTATGAGATTGACGAGTTGACTTAGTTTGCTTTTGCATTTGCGTGCGTGTCAGCGCCCGAATGTTTTTAGACAGTTTTTCCTCGACACTTTCAAAATGGTCACCGGGCAAAGTGTTAATGACAACCAGACCAGGCATTCCAGTCTCGCCACACAGCCCAGTAGGACAAACACCTATCCTGCCCTCTCGCTCTCATTATGTCTCTCAGCCATGCTCTCACTCTCAAACACACACTCTCTCGCTGCTGTATTTGCTTTTTGTGTCTCAAGTTTGGAGCATGTCTCTTTCCTGCTTCTCTTTTTTTTTCTCTCTCTGTCTCTCTTGCCGTTTGCTCCCCCCCTCCCCCCTCTTTCTCTATCGTCCCCCCTGAAACTGATCTTTTCTTTCAAACGTATTTCTCTTTGACAGAGATGTGATTGAGGATGTGTGTTTAACCGCTGTGTCCACTGAGGCCCTGAGAGTGCAAGCCTCACTCTTTATTTGTGTGTGTGGTCATTATGAGTTGGGGAGGGCAGTTTCACAGGGTATTTACTGTCAGTGTTAGATGAAGCAGAGAGAGTGTGTGTATGTGAACAATCCTTGTGTGTCAGTCTTAGTGTGTGTGTGAGTGGTAGTTTATAGGTGTTTTAGTAGGACAGAAAGGGAGTCAGGGAAAACAGAAACTGTGCAGCTGATAAGAGCCTTGAGGGGTCCGTCTGCTTTTAATCAGAACACACACGTTTCAATTACATATCTACATCCTCTTGCACCCACTTCACTCCCCCCAATCTAGAAACTCCCTTAGAGTGCTGTTATCACTGGAGGCACTATCATTCCTAGTGTGGGACATCTGTCTCTTCCCAGAGGCAGCGCAGTGACTCACACACACTCATGCTCATAATGTACAGTGGAGATGTTCCAGTTTAGGCACTTCATCTGAAAAGACATATTTCTACTCTGTACACAGAAAACAAGGACCTAATATCCACATATCCACAAACACTACCCTGTATTTCCTCGACTACATGTTAAATGGTCTCAAAACTAAAACTGCCTCATATCCAAATATCACTGTTCATTCTTACACTGGACCAAGAAAGGCTGTGGAAGCAAAATTCTCATGTGTATTTTTGCATATAAATCAGCTTTTCATTTTCTAAGAGAAATTTCTATTTAGAAATATAGCATATATGTAAGATATACTTATATTATCAAAGCAGATCTTCTATGCCCCTGTTCTGATCTGTTATTGTACAAAAAAGTGCACCCTGTGCAGAAGCAGTGTGTGGGGAATTAAACACACCCCATGATTTAACAGCTTGTAGAACCAAAAACTTTGTAACGTGAGGGTTTGTTATGTGGTTCTGAATTCAGCCCCAGTGTGACCCCACTAACCAATCAGAAGCCAGGAAATCCTAGACTCAGGTAAATGCAGAAAAACCAACTAGGCAAATTCAACACATAATTATTACAGCTTTAAAAGTGCAGGTGTAAACATTCAAATATGTAAACATGTAAATATCAAAACATGTAGCTATCAAATATAAATGAAAATGTGTACATAACCTTTAAGCCTCTTAAACAGATCTTTGTATATCAGGTGACACATGAATTTACCTCTAAACTTTACAACTTTTAGTAGTTGCTTTCTGTACAACTTTATTAGTCTCTCACACTGTTGTGGAGGAATTTAGGCTCTTTACAATGTTGTTTCACTTCATTAAGTTGTTACCATTTATGCACAACTCTCTTAAGTTGCTGCCTCAGCATTTCAATGTAGTTGAGGTCTGGGCTTTGACTGAGCGATTGCAACAACATGATTCTTTTCTGATCCAGCTATTCTGCTGTGCTTCGGACAATTGTCCTATTGTTAAGCTTTATCTGGTGTACAGATGGTCTCACATTTGACTCTAGAATACTTGGTATAAAGAGAGCTACATGTTCAAATCATCTACCCTTCACCACCATACTTGACAGCTGGTATAAAGTGTTTGTTCTGATATGCTGTGTTTGGTTTTCACTAAATGTGGTGCTGTGCATCATGGTTAAACATCTCTCTGCTCAGGACATTGTTCCAGGAGTCTTGCGGTTTGCTCAGATGTAAGTTTACAAACCTACATTGCACTCCCTTGTTCTTCGTAGAGTAGAAGAAGCTTTTACTCTTCCAAACAAGCCACACTTATTCAGCCATTTTCTAATTGTACCATAATTAACTTCAACATTTTACATCCTAACTGAGGCCTGTAGAATCTGTTGGTCCATGTCAGTCCAATTTGCTGGGATGTCCATTCCTGGGAAGACTTGCAATTGCCTTGAATGTTTTCCATTTGTGAATAATCTTTCTCACTGCACAATAATGAGCTTGAATTTTTTTGGATATTACCTTATAACACATCCCAGATTGATAGGCAGCAACAGTCACTTCTTTAAGATCATTGCTCATGTTTCCTCCTTGGCATTATGTTAACACACACCAGAATGAACCAGACCAGCAAAAACACTACCAAAGCGTCTGCTTTTATAAGAAGTGTTCACACTTGCTGGTGATCAGTTAATCGAGTCCATTTAGCAGTGAGTGTAATGTTTGTTTCTCGCACACTACTTCTGCATTTGTCTTAACTATGTATAACCCAGTTAAATATGTCGTGTGCTGTGGTTCATCTCAGATTGTAAACAACCAAATTTGAAACCTGCTAAAGAATATTTTTATATTTATTTATGCTTTGATATGTTAAAAAGCTTAGAATTGGAAGAGGGGATTTTATTTATACAGTGACTGTAAATAGTTTACTTTGTTAATCCCTAAAACGAAACTGCCATGTTGCAGCAGCAAATACACACACATACACCACAAAAGTAGACGTAAGGCCAAAAGATCAAGAAAATACATACATGCAAGGTACTAGAGTCCTAAAAAGTAATAAATAAATAAATACATGTGTAAAAAACAGAATATATAAAGAATTTCAGATATTTGGGATACTTCTACTGTACAATAAACTTAGAGAGTGCAAATAAGCACAAGAGTGATTGTGCTGTGTGTTTTTATTCTCCTTACACTTTCTAACTGCTCTACCTTGTGTGTGTGTGTGTGTGTTTGTGTGTGTGTGTGTGTGTGTGTTTGCTATCCCTAAGCTGATTTTAGTGAAAAACTGTTCACAAATATAAAGCCCTTTCATTTTTTTCTTCTTCTCTAAATTCGAATCCATTTCTTGTGCTGCTGTATTCTAAGTATACAGCCGGAGGAAGCGTATATGTGCATAAACTACTTTCCCCATTTTCATCACAGAAATGCAATGTGTTTTAATAGTTGCTTGACAATTTTAAAAAATAAGACAGGCTTTGCAAACACTGGTAGCATGTGCTAGTATGATAAATTTATTGTTAACTCTGTTCTTTTCACCAGAATTCAGACTGATCATTTCAAATTCAACCAAGGTCCAGCAGATAAAACCTCTCTATAAGCTCTGGCCAGCCAAATCTTATTTCACCTAGACAGACATCTTCAGCTGTCAGACGAGTCACGCCCACCCAACAGTTTGCAAGTGCTGTGCATGTTTAACCTGTGCATGTGGGCTTGTCTCAGATCAGCGGGTATGAATTGTATAGACTCGACAAGCTGCTGATGGTTTTAGTTGCCAAAATATCTTCACGTAGGCAGTGTAACACTCAGACTTGATCTCACAAAGATATAAATATAAGCAACAGCATGCTCACACACGCATCATCATTTACCAGTCTGAGTGTTTATTGAGAAGCGCTTTGTTTCATCCCAGCAGATTTGGCCCTGTGTGACCTCTCTGCTGGCTGTGTTGTAACTGTGGAATGAATGCATCTGAATGTGACTAATCATTACTTCCTTTTATTAAAGCTAAACTTTGATGCCTGTAATCAGGTCTGTCTCTCTGCGCTGCTCTCCAAATGAATCACAAACCAAACTTTTGAAAAACACTCTTCGCTGAATGGGAGTAGATCACAGGGAGTAATTGTACGGAGGCGAAAACAGGCTTGATTTGGCAATATTTTCCCCTCGTTTCTCAACTCTTTTTGTGTATGTGTGTCACAGATGTATGAGCTGCCTGAGCACAAGGTGGAAGTGTTACTGGGACCAAAACAACCACCTATGCGTCTCCAGTAAAGATGACGCAAATCAAAACCTGCTTGAGGTGAGTAATGTGCCTTTAATCCACCAATCAGATGCCTCGAGGAGCTCATGATATTAAGTTTTCTAGTAATCAGAGCCTTGGTAGTAATCCAGACTCCACTGTCCAAAAACACTAAGTGTTCTGTAATGGTCTGAGTCCAGACGGGTTAGGCAAGAGTAATGATGTGGTAATTCAGTGTGATGTTACGAGTGTCACAATTACACTACGTACGAATGTGGAAACCAGCTATAAAGTCTCAGAAGGGTTTGGTTTTAGAAACTCAGACCAGGCATCTTAAGTTTCTGTTTTTGAAATGTTTGTCTGAGAGGATAAATGGAGTCGCTGTGCTTTGATTTGGGCTGGAAGTAATTTGACTGTTTGCTTGATACCAGCGACGAGTTAAATTAACGCCTACATTTTCCACCGTAGGTTTCTATAGCCCTTTATTTTGCAGCTTGCCTGTACAGTACAAATGAAATTGTATGTTTGCCAATGTCAACTCCCGTAGGGTGTAAAGTATTTTGTTAAAGCAAACAAATCATCAAATCGTGTAACATGTTTGGCACAAGAGAATGAAATGGCTGTAAAAGTGTGAAATTTATCTAAAGCTTCAAGTGTAGCATTGCTGAAGCCAATTAAAGCTCCCCAGCCACTGTCCTTTTGGACATAATCCTGACATTATCAAGGCCACTGTATTATTTCTGTCCCCTGTGTAAGTTTATTGTGTAGCCAGATCCCATGGCCTGCTTGGCCCACTTTGGCCCTCGGGGCACACACAACTGGTTCCAGTTAAATATGAAAGGATGTGACTCAGTCCTGTGGTCAGCTGCTGGTCAGCAGTATTTAAGTTTTGTATGATCATCAATGTTTAACACTCGCCTTTATTTCACAAGATCCCCAACAGAAGCAGACAACTGATGTAATAAAGACATCACAGCATTTTTTTTTTTTTTTGTACAAATACAATAAATCCCAGTCGGATGTGCTGTTTCAGATCCCAAGAAACTGATAAATAAACAAGCCAAGCACAAGAAACTCTCAGTTTTTAAGCCGGTTTTTATAATTAAAATTCGAGGCTCTTTTTAAACCTGTAAAAAGGTTTTTTTGATGTAGGTCAGACTGACATGATGAGGTGGGTTTTTCCCATTCTGCTGAGCTCATTGCACTGTCCGGTGGGCCTGCTTTTCTAATCCCTCATCATCTCTCTATTTGAAGCTGTGTTGTTTCCTTTAGAGGAAGGCTTCACCCTCTCATTTCCTTCTCATACAGATAAACAGGACAGGTATTTTGAGGCACGGATGTGTGCATTGGAGCTATTGTTTTCTTTAACTCCTATATGTCACTTCCTCCCTCTTCACCACAGAATGCCGCTTCCTGCCCCAGCCTGGTTTCCTCTGAGGTTCCTCCATCGCCATCAGGAATGGTCCAAGACTTCACGTTATCCCTCAGCAACATCCAGGAGGTATGACACACAGCCTCCAGCTATAGAGCTGGACTTGGGCTTTGTCCAAATTGCGTGTTGTGAAAATGATTGGAATAAAACACAAGCATATGGTGTGTTTGCTTCAAGCTGAGTTAAACACAGATGGATATTTGTGTGTTGTGATTTGGGTCAACGAGTGAGCAAAACTGGAGTGATCTGCTTGTTGTAAGACGGAGATTAAAAAATGAAGAATGAGCGGTTGTCTTTATGCTTAGTTGCTCGCTGCTCAGCTGTCTGGGCCCACCGTGCCTCTGGTGACTCGCTGAGTTGTGTCTTTGTCAGCACAGCGTACAATGTGCAGTCGGTCTGAGGCAGCACGCACACACAGAAGGCAGCGGCTTTATTTTGCTTGGGCTCATTATAAATTCAGCTAGTCCTTCCAGATCAGTTGTTCAAACTCTTATTCTCATTCCTAATCCACATCGAGCCAGCCAGATGCCGATCCTGCATCGCTGATAAGGACACAACTGGTATCTGCTAAAAATTCCAGTGCTGACTGGTTGCCAGGCGTGGTCAGTCACACGCCTAACCCAGGCTGGCCTCTCAAGCCGTCTCCTGGTGTGTTGCTATGGTGACAGACATTGAGTCACATACACCCCCCCCCCACACACACACACACACATACGCACGCACACACACTCTTCCTTAGGGCAGCGTGAATGTGATTGGCCATTCACGCTGTTTATTATGAAAGTTTATCCAAACTGACATTGTTTGACT
This sequence comes from Neolamprologus brichardi, assembly GCF_056152115.1. NCBI lineage: Eukaryota > Metazoa > Chordata > Actinopteri > Cichliformes > Cichlidae > Neolamprologus > Neolamprologus brichardi. The sequence continues at coordinate 22,806,928 of NC_142123.1, forward strand.
AATGCCTTCAGATTGTCGACAAGTCAGCAGAGCAGGAAATGTTCTGCCAGTCAAATTCATTCTCCCCAAAGCATCACCATCGCTCGGATCCTTCTGGGTTTTGTTTAGAATTTCAGTTTGGTTCCCACACTTCTCCGTAAGGACAAACCTAAAGGAAGTTTAAACACGGTCTCACACAGCCTCTCCGAAGCATTAATGAACAAGCAAGAGGTTACAAGTTTGTTTGCTGTTATATTAGTTCAGATCGAACATAATTCCAGGAAGCCTTTCAGTAGCATTTCATTGCAAGCGCCCCCCCACCCCACACAAAAAAAAAGAGCTTCTCTGGTGTCAAAAAGTACAGCGAAATAGCAGAGGCCTGGAGAGACTGAGTAAAGTAGACCAATTTAAGGTGGCTGGATTCACAGACAAATTACTTCTCCCACTTTAGGCACTTATCCTTTACTGCTCTTACCTATCTGAGCTTCTTTATGATCTTAACGTCACACATCTTGGCTCAGTAAAACTCGGGGCTTTCATTTTGTGAAGGATGAATTCATATTCATTACTCTGACTCCCAGATGACTTGCTGAGATGTGGGAGTCCAGATGTTTATGAATATGAAATTTGAATAGATCACATTTTTCCTGGCAGGGACAATTATTGTGGGTTATTTCAGTTTCCTGGTTCTACGAGTTGTCAATTGTTACCAGACAGTGATTGAGACAGTGAGAACAGCATGTTATTAGGGTTTTTTTCTGCTGTTTTTGAAATGCTTTACTTTTTTTTTTTTTAAGTAAGTGTTTTTGCGTAACAGAATGAGAAGCTGGAGTGTGACTTTGGAACAGAGCAGCGATACGAGGCCACATGGCTGAACAGCACGACTGTCAAGTGTAGTGGAGTGACGGTAAGTACAGACGATGACCTACCAGAAATGACTAGTGAGCGAGTTTGCCAAGTCTGAATAAACATGCTTTAAGCTCCGGCGCATCTACTGTGCATTTACTCGTTCAGTGGGTTCATTATTGTTAGGTTTAACGCTTATTTGTAACTTGTTTTTGATGTAATTATTTTAAACCCTTGTTTAAGACTTGGCTAGAAACCCATGATTATCTAGAGCATCACTAAGTGGAAGCAAAATTACATACAATAAAGACACGAGAACATTGAGGACATACCTGTTTTTGCTGATGCCGTCTTCCGCCCTGTCTATTTAGCTTTCCACTAATCAGAGGAGTCAGATTTACCACCTTAACCTGAGGAGGCGAGGAGCCTTTATCAGACACCGAGAGGATGTATTCATTGACAGCCCCCAGCCTATGAAAGGTAAGATATAAAAACCCATAATTATGTAGACATGCAGGAAAAAAAATAAAAAGAAAGGAGTAGATGAAAACACAGCTCTCTGCTCCATTACATTTGTTTGCTCACCTCTCATGTATTTGCAGTGTAATTACATCTCCGCCACAACAAGAAAAAAGATGTGACATAGCCTCCACTGTTGCTCCCAGAATGCATTTCACCCATGCCCAGATGTGTTCTCATGAGATTGATGGGTTTTATTAAATCTGTAGAAAAATAAAGATTCCCTTACAGGGACAAACAGTGTGCGACTACCTTTCACTCGCAGTAATAGCAGTTTGTGTATTACAACACATAATTTGCCAACAACCAGTAATTTACCATGATGTTATATCCTGCTACCGTCTAATTACACATAATGATTGGAGAACATAGCGAGCTGCAATTTTAAGGTGTTATCAATGCCTCTCTCAAGCAATGTCCGCATGTATTGTAGCAAATATAGTTTGAGCTCCATGACAACAGTGAGATGATGAAAACTGACGTGTGTTGTTGAACTTGGCAGTGTTGTCTATAGTGCATCTACAAGCCAGTTTTTGCCTATCCCAGTCCCAGATGTGCTGTTTGCAATCCATGTGTCTACCATGTGAACAACAGCCCTGGGCCATTGCCAGACACTCTGTGCTGTTAACAGGCAAGACGGTCGCTTTCTGAACATGCAGTGTCATCAAATTTTAAATGACACACACTTTATCACACACATACAGGCGTGCACGCACTACAATATGCACACAGTCAGCTGCACAGATGCACATGCGGTGATACAAATGGGAGTTCTCACTGGGAGGCACACTGGAACATGAACGTAATCATCTGTTTTCCCTGGCTTTGTTCTCCTCCACTCCTCTAGCTCTTTCTCCTTTTTTACTGGTTTATTTTTATAGCTGTGAATATATCATCCTCTAACTCCTTATGCTATTTATTTAGGGCACGCAGCCCTTAGCTTCATAAAAGCTCTAAAAGAAAATACCTTGAAGAGTGTACATTAAGTTGACCAGTCAAGGCAATCAGAGTTCAGTAATGTTTTCTCACAGTAGTAATTGCCTCTATGTCTCTCCCTTATCTGCCATATTCATCTAGTGGAAGTGTACAACTGTGGTGTGGGTAGCTTGGACTGTTCCCAGTGCTGGGGTCGGGAGGATCAGGGACACCTCTGTGGCTGGTGTGACAGCATCTGCAAGCCAAGGGATGAATGTCAGCCAATCAGGGATCAGTGTCCTAATCCTGAGATCCATGAGGTAAGTTCAGGGGTTAAACGTGCATGACTTTGGGCCACATATGCTTGCATTCACCCTCCTGCATCCCTCACACCTATGGTATTTAGGCCATGTAATGGTAAATCATGAGGTCACTCACATGGTCTGGCAACCCAGATTGTCTGTCAGTCCATGATCAGCTGCTAAGTTATTGTTTGAACCTTATTAAAGCAGCTCATTCAGTGATAACACTAACAGTCACAAAGCCACAGACCCCTGGAGACCCAAATGAGTCGACCTGCAATGACTCAGGAGGCCATGGGAACACCTTCTGCACCATGTAACAGCTCTACATAAGCAAACCATGTGGACTGGGGCATGAAAGCTGTGTGTGTAGGACCCTTTATGTATAAAACCACAAAGGCTAAAAGGAAAACAAATCAGAACCATGAGGGACTTGAGATTTTGCAACCACAACAAGAGAAAAACCGCACTGCTAAAAGGAATTAAGGAGTATTTATCTTACACGGGATCTGACTGCAGTCACGTCATCATGATTACTGCCAGGGTTTGCGGAGCTCATTTGCATGATCGTATTCATTTGTTTTTCCAACTGTAATGGGAGCCTATTTAGAGTCATCTTCCGAGCCTTTTCTGCCGCTACCAAGCGTTATATCAGCACAGCTTTGGTAGGCGGTCATGGGAAGCATGGCTCACATGAGACTCAGTCGGCCTGAACTTCCTGTAGATAAAACCTGGTCGGCAAGCAGAACAAAGCAGGCGCGCAGACACACACTCTCTCACATACACACACGTAAGCCCACAATCTGTCACACAAATAGGCCATATTGAAGCATTCACGATTATCCTTCATTCTTTGTAGCTGTCAGCATACTGTGACTAACAGGATGCTCTGTGAGAGTCTAACTTATGTAGACTTCTTACATGACTGAAGTTAGCTGGGCTGAGGTTCAGTATGTGTGGGTAGACTATTGTTGCAATACTCCCTGTCTCTCTCTCTCACACACACACACACACGCACACTCCTACTGGCTCTCTCAGGAGAGCAGGCTGCAGAGAGGATACTGGGGTTGTGGTTCGGTGGGGTGAGTGATGCAATGCTTTGGCAGCCGTGTTTTCCCAGAGAATCCACAGGGGTTAGAGCCCAAGTCCTCCAGCTTATAGAAAAAAAAGCTCCACTCTCCCCAAACATTCAAACACACTCAGACTGCAGCAGCTCTTTGTTATATAGTCCTTGCGACAGTGCTGCTAAGATAATGAAACATGTTTTTCATCGCTCTGGCTTTGTCACGTACAATCTCTGTCACAAGGTACTCACACCAAAATATCAATAATACAGAGGAGGATTTCATTATTCCCTAAACTTTGCCACTTAGGACCTAATTGAGAAAAATACTCTGTTCAATTCATTGACGTAAGACAATGGAGACATTTATTATTATCTCCAGGGGCTCTTAATTTTAATGTCATACCTAGACTAGTTCAAGGAATAAAAAAAAAAATCCATTGATTAGAGGTACTTTGGCAACCAAAACAGGAACTGTGAAACATAGTTCACTCACAACATGAAAAGAAAAGGAACAGAAGGACTTGGGTGAGACCTAAATGGTTTGGGAGAGAGGATGGAGAGCTAGTTGGACAAAGACAGGGTGGAGAAGGGTACAGTATAGTGAGAAGCTTTTTCCTGTTTTTGTCCTCACGTCCTCCTTGATTAGTCTGATGCAGAGGAAGTCGAGTGAGGAGAGGAAGATGAAAGCTCTGACCTCAAAACAATCTCCCCCACCCTCACCCCCCCCCCCCCCCCCCCCAAAAAAAAAAAAAAAAAAATGAAAAGGAAAACATGTGGATTTCATTAGGTAGCTGGTTTGTTTGGTGCAGGTTTATATACATGCATGTACATTTGGAGTATGTTTCATTTGAATACGAGAATGTGGAGTAATTTTGTTTAAAAGCTCCAGCTTTCCTTCTGGAGCTTTTTGCTGAGGCACATTCACACCCTGTGATCTCCCAGGAGGCCTGGCAGAGTTTGCGCTGTAAATCAGGACTCACAGACTTGTAAGAGGTGTAAATGAACAGCATGCAAGCTGATGTTGCTGTCAGGTCTCAATGGCACCGCAGGGACGCACTACGCGCTATAAGACGCATAGTGATAATAAATAACTGCATATTGCCGGCTGCTTTTCTGTGTTTGTCTGACATACTACAGTGTGTGTGTGCACAACTGCACGGACAAACATTTATATGCTGTTTGTGGATTACATGTGCGTGAAAGAATGTGATGTTTTTGTTAGAGGAAGTATATATACTCGGTGTAAGTAGACACGGGGTGGCCACACTTAATGTCTGAAACCTTAATATAACCGCAAAAACATTTGCACCATTTCCTGCAGTGTAAATCTCACAGAAATACGGTAAGTAATGGGCTGGATTCCAACAGTTTGTTTTCACACCATAATAAAAGTACCACATTCACTCTTTTCTCAACCGCCTCCCGTTTTAGCTAGGAAATATATGGTTTATTTATCTGTGCTGTCAGTCTTGTGGGTTTCGAATTATTTGAATGCAGGGCCGAGCCTTGTCCTCTCACCTAGACCAAACAGAAGTGCTGTTTTCATTTTTCAGCTCAGTTTCAGATAGAGCCGGAGCCAGGCTAATAACACAGAGGGGTCACCGTGACCTCGGCTCAGCCAGAGGGACATCCAGAAAAGCATGCGCGCAGCTGGGATAGCTATGCTACAGTGGCAAGATGATGCTAGATTGCTTCTGTCTGGGCGTTGGAGATGTTATCTGAGAAAGTTGAGTTTTCATGGTGACTGGAGAGGTGACAGTCCTCTTCTTTTCTTTCTGTGGCTCCAGAATGGAAAGTTAAGAGACCAAAAGCGAGGGCTGAAATGATGCGTGAGAATATGCCTCTGAACAGCAGCAGAAATGGGACTAAGGAATTTGACAGAGCAGACACAGGAAAACAGATGAAAGGGAATAGTGCTGTGCATTAATTCCCCTGTTGAGGCTTTGCTCTCTCACCATCAGCATTCACTTTCCTCTCAACAATCAGTCCCCTAAATTGCCTCCCCACTCATCCACCTTTCTGCTGTGCTCTACACCTCGGCTCTTCAGCCCTCACTTTCTCACTCTCTCTGTCTCTTGTGGGATGTGAAGGGGGCTCTTAGTCTGCTCTTTATTTGCATGTGCTGTAGAGGATTAGAGGCTGAAGAGTCTCAGACTACCGCAGTTAAGAGTCTGCTTTGTGTGTGTGTCTACCTAAAGTGTGTGTCTATTCAATTAGATCTCAGTCTTCAGCAGAAGAACACTTACATGGGCCCTTATCTCTGTGTGTGTGCCACACTCCATGTCAGCATCAGAGACGGCACCTCTATTCTCCTAATTCTTTGTCATATTCATTATTGCCCATCGTTAGTGGAGTGTTTTTAGGGCGGTAATCTACTTATGAGCTCTAATTTATTGTCCAATTTCACTGCCTTTTTTTTCTCCCCTCTCATATTTTCTTTTTTCACTTTGTCTCTGACAGATTTCCCCTCTAAGTGGTCCAATGGAAGGAGGCACCCTGCTGACAGTCCAGGGCAGGAACCTGGGCAGGAGGGCTAAAGCAGTGAGAGTCTCTATAGGAGATGTGAACTGTACTCTGCTGCCTCAGTTCTACACTGTCTCCACAGAGTAAGTTTTACAACATATAACTGAATTATGATCCATACGTTTGCAGTGTATGTCAGCCTCTCCCTGCAAATGTGCTTAATCGTATCAGTTTGTTTCGTTTATATCTTTTATATATTTAACTACTTTTCACATTATCTGCTATGTTGAAATAACAAAACTGAACTTCTTGCCCTGTACACCAACTATATATATATTTTTTAACCCTGATGAAATATGCACCATTGTTGGTGTCAGGACTTGTGAGATGATAGCTGACAATTACCTGTCGTCATGGTGTTGTCATGGTAACCTAATAGGATTTCAGGCAGGTGAGCGTTCAGGTGGATGGCAGGCTGAAATAGACACACATGGAGATCAAGTGATGGAAAGATTTCTCATTGTTACTGAAAGACTCCTGACATGTACATCTCAGACATGAACACTGTGTGTGCTAAAACACCCTCAAATCAGATCATCCAGTCACACCTGCCTACTTTTATTGGATGGTGGAAGCTACCTCTATTACACTGGAATGTCTTCAGCTGGGAAAAGTATGAAAAAGTAGTAAACGGGCGCCATGCTTTAAAAGATTTTGGGAAATATTTTTTTCTATATTGAAAAACCTCTAATCCAGGTGAGAAAGAATATTCATGTAAGCATATTTATCTAAACAGAAGCCATTTTCAGACATCGACTGCAACATCAAACTTTTTTAGACATCACCTGTTATAGGTACACATGAGAATGCAAATGTCTTATTAGAAACGAAGTCTCTAGCACGTCTCTAGTCTCTGTGTTGGCCCTACGATGGACTGGGCTGGTGCTTTTTGTATGTAAAGTTTACATTTTCTTTCTGTGCTTGCATGGGTTCTCTTCAGGTATTCTTATTTAGTCCAAGACTCCAGAGACAAGCATGTTTTTGCTCCCCCACAGCCTAAACTCTCTTAAGCAAGTTTCCTGATATTTTTTCAATAGTTTTCAGGAATAGTTCCCAATAGTTCCTTAAAGACATCCAAAGCTGTTCTTTGTTACTTTTGTAAGTAACACTACTGGCTGAAATACAGGCTAAACCACGACAGAGCCCCTCTCCTGACTTTCTCCATACATATTTTTGACAATTTGAACCAAATTTCAAAATTGGAACCGGTCTTATGGGCTTCATGAGATTTGTTCTCAGCGAACAGAGGCTTCAGCGAACAGTAGCTTAATGAACTGAAAGTCCAGATGCATCTCTTGGGTGCTGTTTTCTTTTTTCTATTTCTTGAGAACATGACTTTTAGATGCTGCTCATCTGCTGTAAATCATTTTGCAGGCCTGATACTTCTTCTGTTGTTCTCTACTTGTTCAGTTTCTTCAGATTTTTTAAGGAAACGCTGCACATCACTCTCAGATACTTCCAGATATTTTCTGTCTAACGTCGCTTTAGAAATCAGCTTGTTCTTGAAAATGTATTATTTTTTTTGCCTGTCAAATTGTGTTACCTTCAATATTTTTGTAAGCTCAAATTTTTAAAAATTGACAAATAAAATCATTTTTTACAACCAACTTCTTGTAACAGAGTGTCTGAAGACACAATTTAAAATAGGCTCTTTGCTTTTTTTATGCTTGAATGTCTCATAGGTCAGTGTTAAAATGAATAAAAAGCAGCTAATGTGTAAAGAGAAGACTTCACAAAGCCTACTAAAAACATTACATTATAGTTTGGTTCCTTGGGCAGACTTAAGAATTTTGCACAATAGGACAAAAGTTTTTTAAAAAAGAAAGAAATGTAGGTAATCTCAGGGTGACGAGTTAGAAACAGTTTGCCCAGCAGATCTCTAGGTGTTTATAAAGGCTCAAAGCCATTTTAGCAACAACTAGAAATATAAAGTACACCTGAGTCTCAAATTCTCAGAAAAAAGAATGCACTGAAAATGGTTTTATCCTTTCTTCTGCAAAATGTTTTAAATTTCTAGATACCTACAGATTAGCCAGAGCACATGAAAGTGATAGAGATGGATTCATTGTATACATGCCAAATGTATAAATGAAAGCAACGTAAAAGTTTTTGATCCCAGGCCAGATAACCCTAGTTCAAACATCTAGGAGGTCGGGTGGAAAATGGTCAATTATTTGGCGTGCTACAAAGAAAATAAATTGAAATAGACCATCAAAGGCAGCAGAGGAAATCCATACTTTTTAATTTGTGCTTGACCAACTTTTATTTAAAGACAATCCAAGAGGGGGCAGTTTATAAACTTCCTCTTGTTAATTAATCACCATCACAGATCTCTGTGACAGTGATTAGATCTGCTTTATATAGGCCCACCAATCATGAAATTAAAATACCAACTGTCCACGTGTGGCTCAGTTTTCATGCATTCATGAGGCTAATTTTCACAAATATTATTATGCAGCACACTTCTCATTTTAAATGGCTCCATCACCACCCCTCCAAAGCTCAGGAACCGTCACATTGTCACCATGGAGACAGAAGGAGCCCGACTCCGACTCTAGCAGAACTCAGTGAAAAGTCAGTAACTCGACAATTACATCCAAACTTTCATTCCGTATCTGTAATGTTCCTTGAATGAAACTGTTTATCTGGTCTTGCTCCACTGAAGCCAATCATTGTATTAAGACCAGTTCTAGGGTGACCTGCGGGTCTTACCTGTCACTCCAACTGCCTGACACATTCCTCCCAAACCACACATGTAGAAAACAACGAATCACGTTTCACTCCGGGGTGAGCTCATCCCATGTTGTCATTCCTTATTGGCTCCAAAGGCTGGTTGTTGTGACAGCACATCGTCATTGCTGGAAGTGGCACTGACAAATCATAACACATCAGTGCGTCTGACAGTGTCAGCACATTTGACTTGCACAGACGCGCATGCATGCGAAACCAGACATGTTTCTACTTCTTCCTTGTGGGGCACTCCGGTGATTGATTAGTGATCCTGTCTCATCACCTTCACAACTTAATTTTGAATCAGGAAGGTCTGCTTCAAATTCCCCTCATTCATAAGACCTTGCCAGCCGTCAGTATCACTCTCTTCATATACACAGCCTACTCATCAGCATACACACACCTGTGCATGTGACCTCATTTACCACGACTGTTGAGACAGGTGTCTGCCCGTGTGCTGAAAGGTGAAAGTTCACATCTGTGTGCCAAAAGGAAAATGTGCAGCACTGGAGAGGCTATGCTCTTCTCACCCAGTGTCAACATGTTAATTAATGGCACAGTCAGTCTAAGCACACCTCATTTATTGAAGTGCTTCACTTGATGTTTGGCTCAGGTCCTCCATGCTGCCCTTCCTTTTCATCATTTTCATACGAACCTTGAGTGGCCGACGCTGTGTCCATTTAGCTCGGCCCAGGAAAACACTTGTATCCAGACACATACGGACTGGATTGTTGATGATTTTGCAGCCACTCGAGGGAAATGATTAGAGACATCTCAGTGCTAGAACAAATGTTGCCCTCCCGACTGTAATATCTCCACAGTGGGGCAATGCTGGAATATAGAGCAGGGGTCAGCCCAGGCCCTGTGTGCTCCTGCAGGGAGTCTGCCTGTCCTTTGAGTAGAATCACACCACATCAACATCACGTTCAGCATATACCCTCATGCACACACCACATTATCTGCATATCTTGCAAAAGTCTACTTCTATGCTTTTTTATCTGATTGCACATCGTTGGAACATTAGACACGTTGGTACGTATCTAAAAATTAAACATGGAAGTGTTGCAACATGCATTGTGTATGCTGGAGGCTGCATAGTTTTCTTCTGCACTGTTTCATTTGGCACTGTGGGATATATAGCAAGTACTGTCACTGCTGCCACACTAGCTCTGAGAAGTTAATTGTCTTGTAACTGGCAAGAGTCTAATTTAGCAGAAGATTAAAAATAATTCATTTGAGTTAATTGGTGGAAATTTAATTATGCCATAAGAAGTTATTGTTATATACTTCAAGTGGAGCTGCATTGATTAGTCAATCAACAGGAAATTATTCTAAATTATTCAACATCTGTTTTGATAATTCTGTTAATTGTTTAAGTAAATCTTTGTAAACAAAAATGGCAGCAGTTTCCTGGCTCCAGCTTCTCCAATGTGAAGAGTTTGTTTTTTTTACAGTGTTTTATCAGTGTAAAGTCAATATATTACAGAGTGTGTTCAATGAGAGGATCCAAAGCAATGGACAAGACAGGTGAAGAAGAGAGTTCAGGCAGGGTGGAGTGGGTGGTGATGAGTGTCAGGGGTGATTTGTAAAAGAAGGATAGCAGCCAGAGTAAACTGAAAGGTTTCCAAGAAGGCAGTGAGACCTGCTATGATGTGTGGTTTTAAGATGGTAGTAATAACAAAAGAACAGGAGGAGCTGAAGGTGGCAGAGCTGAAAAGGTTAAGAACGGTTGAGATTTTCATTGGAAGTGACCAAGATATACAGGATTAGAAATGAGAGCAGGATGGCTCAAACTGAGTGGTTCAGAGACAAAGGTAGAAAGGCCACCATGCTGTCTAACCCTTGAAAAAGAAACTTAACCTGATGTTATAGACATTATAAGGGTTAATTTCAACTCAGGATTAATGATAGTTTTAGAATATGTGAGAGGCACTAAAAAAATAATGGGGATGATGAGGGACAGCTTAGATTGAGCAGGTTTGAAGGCAATGTTAAAATGTTTTGACATGTTCGGATTGTGAAAGAATTGTGGATATATTGGACAATGGCTGTTCAAGATGGAATTGCCAGGCAGCCGAAAAGAGGAAGACCACAGAGACACCAACTCCCACATGCAGGGGGTTGGTGTGACTGGATGACATGGATAGAGTGACATGGAGGCACATGATACGCTGTGGTGACCCCTAAAAGGGCAGCCAAAAGGAGAAGATTAATATTTAGTGTATTTATTATAGATTTGGACATGCTGGGACATTTTTTTTGTTGCAATTTTCTGACATTTTTCAACATGTCGCATCAAATATTTCCATTTCACATTTTGCCTTCATGGGTTTTCATCATACTTTAATGTGTTGGCTTATACAGCCACGAGAAAGTTTTCTAAACTCTTTCCTGAAACTATGAGACACACCTAGTTTCAGTTTAAATGGTACAGGCTGACTTCATCATAGCATCTATCTGCCGAGAAAACCCTTTGTGTTGTACTTCACAAGAAAAAATGACTTTGTGTCTTTGCTGTGCAGAATTATCCTCAACATTATGGTTCAATAGCAAACATCATATAATATGATGTACAGTTTTGATAACAGTTTAGTTCCCAGCCTGAAGCTACCCTGCAAGTTGAGACTGATTCAGGCTCCAATTTCTCTTATTTCCCTCAGGCTTGATCCTGTGAATAGTCATGTTTCATTTTGTTTGTCCTTGTTTTTCTTTCCTCTCTAAATTAGACCATGTGAAGGGATGCATTTTTTCTCAAACAGGTGCACATCTGCCCTTATGCCACATAACTGACAGGAGTGTAATTTGAGTGTAATGGCATTCTTTACCTGATGCTTCTGTAATTAATGAGCATGAATGTAGACCCTGCTATCAACAGATGGTTGGTACTGCAGGTTATTTTAGTTTCCTTTTAACACCTATTCCGGCTTATGAAAAAAAGGGGAAAAATTGTTTTAATTAGGGTTATTATATGCTGCTGAGAGTCTGGGCTTAAATTAGATGAAAACAGAATACATGTCACTTTGTTTAAGGCTTGATATTTAGAAAGCCCCGACAGCTTGACCTCAGCCAAGCCTAGACCGACCCAGCCCAGCCGCATCTACTGTGTGTCCTGCCAGGTCCTCCCACACTAAGCACAGCTCCTGCACTTATGTAAATTCCCTGGGTCTTCTCTGTCAATCATATATCGCTAGCTGAGAATTTATAACCACTGTAGCAGCAGGCACCTGACTAAATAAACCGACAGGGTGTCAAGCTGGAAAGAGATCATGTGAGGCGATAAAGGTTGTGTTCCCCCTTTGGTACATTTATCCCAGTGAGGTCCCAGAACAGTAGGTCTCTGTGCCTCAGTACACCACCATGTCATTAATATGAGACGTCTCTGTAGAGTGTGCACTGATGGCACAGGGTATAATCACAGCCAGGAGGTAAGAGTACAAGCCACGGCAGCTTCTTAATCTCCTCTGTGGTTAGACACATCTGGTCTAAGGAGCTTTGAACTTTACTTCCCCTAATATCTGATATCCCAGGGCTTTATTGGATTCCCTTATGTAAATGCAATGGGCATTGATGAATTAGTTCATAACACTATTCCCCAAGATTAATTATGTGTCTTTGTTTAGCAGATCGAGATCTCCTTTTTCATTCTTATATTGGTTTCCCTCACTTGCAATTTGAGTTGAGCGACTCCTTTTTTTTTTCAAATGAGTTTATTGATTTAAAATTGTGAACATCATTTTTTTTTGCCTGTTATTCATATTGTTCTCTTTTATTAACTGATCCTCTGTTGTGGTGTTCTGTCCCCAGGCTGGTGTGTGTCACTGGGAGGGCTGCAGATAACAGGAGCGATATTGTCCAAGTGGATGTGGAGCAGAGTGGGATGGGGAAGTCAAAGGAGACCTTCTCATATTTAGTGAGTATTCTCCAGATATCCACCCTCCTGCTGGTTTTTGCTTTCTGTTCTATCTGCCTCTTCCTCCACACTCTTCATCTATGCTCCTTTTTTTTTTTTTTGCTCCTTCCCCACTGGGAAAGCCTCCCCATGTGTGTCAGTTAAGTGTTAACAGATGCGTTTTATGATTCAGAGGAATGCTAGTGTGTGGGAATCTTCAAACATCCATGTGAGCTGTAAGCTAAGCACCATTGTCATTCAGCATTGAATGCCAGAAAAAACAAATACGGTGATTGTTGGAATGTCCCCTTGCTCTGAATTCATCACCGGACGAGGCGAGCTGGCCAGCATTGTGTTAATTGACCTCAACCCACACAGTCTCTCAGTCTCTAAGAGTATTCACCCAGTGGAAATACCCATGTAAGCCATTTGTTTCTCTTTGTTTATAGACAAAGAGATTTTTTTTTACAATCCAGTGCTGGAACGGGCTGTCATTTCTGGAGCTTCTACAAACAGATCTCCTTGTGAGTCATCCCACAGAGAATTCATCCCAATCTTGAAACCCTTCTTGATACATAAGGATTTTTAAAAAAAATCTAGAACAACAAACATAGTAAGGACTGTTGTTGGACCTCCTCCTGAGTTTCCTTATCCATCTCAGAACTGGTCAGTGTCGGGAGGTGTTTTACTGCAGGAGAAGATGTGAGAGAAAGGGGAAGCAGTTCTGGAGACAGGATATGTGCCTCTACCGCATCTCCTTCCTCAAACCTCTTGACGGAAACATCTGCCTCCTTACGCCCCCTCCTAAACAAAAATACACAATAGGTCTGCTCCATCCCTGTGCACTGAGGAAGTGAATCCTGTCAGTGAGGATAAGAGGTTTCCCTGGAGGCGAGGTTCATGGCGGGGATAAAAAGTTTGAAAAGAGCAGGAATGCTGATGCTGGTAGCTGCAGAGCTGGACAGGGATATTCATCTTCGCCCAAGGAGGCTTTTTATTTGTGTGTAGGTGCTTTTGTGCATGTATGATTACGTGTGCATGAAGTTTCTCATGCGTATGCATGAACATTATTGCTTCTTACCCGCAGTACAGTACAGCTGTCCTGCTACTTGGGCCTTAAATGCCTGTTGGCTTCAGCAGCACTTTAACATACTGCAGCGTGGGCTGTCTTCACAGTTTTCCTCACTAATTTATTGTTATAGTCAGCAGCTGTCTCAGCCCATCTGTAAAGACGTAATATTTAAACCTCAAAGGATAAGGAAAGATTTTATTTGTTGTCAAGAAAGGCATCATAGAGCACAAACGCAGTTTTTACTAAGCCTGTCTTTTCCAGTGACAGAAGCTGTCAGATTTCTACTGATAAATGTGATTTCTTGTTACTAGTGTCCCATATCTTTCCTCTGCATGCAGATCCCAAAGCTACTGTCCATGGAGCCGGAGCGGGGCTTGCGTGCTGGAGGAACCAAAGTGACCATCAATGGGGAACACCTTAACATAGGATCCGAGGTTAAAGTCAAGGTCAACACAACACAGGAATGCATTATCACTAAGTGAGTGCGACTTTCGTCAAGCAGTTTCTGCAACTTTTGTTAAGCTGGTCAAATTTCAAGTGGTTCTAAACTCTCTGTGACTTTGAATACTTACCAATAAACCACAAAGGATTTAAATAGCTTTCTTTGCTTTGCCCATATTAATAGCGCCCTTTTCTGTAGCTGATAACAAATGCAGCTACACAGTAATTATTTATTCAGGCTGCACAGTGAAGCCTGCATAAAATTCAGCACCTTTACCTGTATCCCCAATGCTTTCCAAAACAGATTTTTGACTTCTGTGTAACTCTGCCAATATGACTTCAATTGTAATTGGAAGTATTTTGGGGATTAAACAGATGTAGACATTGCAAGTTCTGAGGTTACACCGTTTACCTCTTTTTTCTTTTCTTTCTTTTATTAGGAAAACAGCTGGAACGATTGAATGCATCATGCCTCCTGCCTCACAGGCACACACTGACCCAGTAACAGTGTGTGTAGAGTTTGAGAACAAAACTTGTGAGGGTCCAGAGCTTAGCACCACATACACCTATGAGAGGAACCCCACTATCACCTCCATCCGCCCCAAAATGAGCTTCCGCAGGTACGTATACCACCACACACATCTCAAGGATTAAAAATCTCCACATGCAATACTTTGGAGTTCTCCTCGCATTCCCAGTCACAGACATAAGTCATTACTGTAATATTGTCCTCGGTGTCTTCTTCCTATTGTTCTCCAAATTGCACAGCTTCAGCGTGACAGGGCAGTGGCATGTTTTTGAGGACATGTGAGGCTTTTCAGTGTATTCAAACTGGTGTGCTTTATTATCTTATCCTGTCTCTGTCTCATGTTGGAGAAGGGTCCCAAAGTATTTGCATGTCAGTATGAATTTGACACATTTTTTTGTCGCAGCTGAGATATGACTCTCTGTTGTGTGTGTGTGTCACAGTGGTGGCAGGAACATCACAGTGACAGGCCAGGGTTTTGATCTGGTACAGAGTGTCACTATGCAGGTGGTGGGAATTGGACATTCAGTGAGTATCCTAATTATTTCCTAATTTATTTTGCTTGACACTTTCAGTCAGATAGTCAGATGTGTGGGATCTTGGGATTCACTAGAAAATAATTATTTTCTCCTGTGATGTAGTCATAAATGTGCAGACACAAATAAATTATTGGTTCAAAGTAAGTAACTGTTGTCCTCTCTGGTCCTTCTACAGCAGTGTGAAGTGCTCACCCCCTCCACAATTGCCTGCCGCTCTCCTCCATCCAACCAATCCCAGCCGACCTCAGTGCAGTTCTTGCTGAATGGAGTCCTTTACACGAATGACAGGCCTTTCTTGTCTGATACCGATGACGAAGAAGAAGATGAGGAACCTCACATAGGTCACTTTCCCTTGGAATATGTGGAGGATCCTCAGTTCTTCACCGCCAACAAGGAGAAGCTAATCAAACACCATTCAGGGGAGCAGCTGACGCTCATCATCAATGTGAGCGACACTGTTCAATCACTTTCATGCTTCACTTTGTGCTGGTCTACAAAAAGATCCCCAGAAATCCCCAGAAGTCAGCCAGTCCCTACAGACATTTCCACACAAATAATTTGCGTTTTAACTTTATTTAATCAAAAAGCTGGTCAGACTTAAAGGTACCATCAGAAGACATCAGGCCTTTTATGTTGTTATGTGGCGAGCTTTGAAAAAAATGAAATACTTACTCTACTCCTTGAACTAGTGACGCTATTTTCTGGCTTGTTTTGTGGTTTCAAAAGCATCACTGCTGTAAACCTGAATGCCCCCACTGTTATGAGCCGACAGAGCTGACTGTTTCTTTATTCATATTCACATAAACCAGAGGCATATAAAACACTTCAAAGGCTCTGTCCCCTGTAATGTGTTGACTTCTAATGTTGCAGGTCTAAGGGGGAAGGGGGGCTTTGTTTAGTTGGAGGTCCCATGTTCCACGTTCTGGCTGATCTAAGCACCTGTCTGCATGAATTCATCACCCTAGAGGGTTTCTGGCTGTGACACCATAAAAAAAATGCACATACTAACAGCACAGACAGGAAAGTTTGAACACGACGCAGCTTCCTCTTTATGTGTCGGTGTGTGCCGGGTTCAGCCCATCTACATGGTCGACTCATTTGTTGTTTCCTGTTTGATTTAGGAAGGTGGATTCCACTCGTGGTGGAGCTGAATGGGGGAGAGAGGCTGAAGAGAAATGTGTTTGTTTAATAGGGAGCTTGTTAGCCAGCCAGCCTATATTAAGAACCTGAGCTGGAATGTGGGTGGGTTTTGTTATCCTTTATTCTGTTTTCGGCCTGTGGAATCCATTGTTTTGGCCTTTTCTATTAGTTTCCATGTGAAAATCTTGTGCATATTGGGGTTATAAAAATCTATTTCTTAGAATATGCTTAAACATATTGGTGTGATAGCTTGATGCTTTTTGTGTCTGTGTATGATGTGTGTGTGTTGTGTTTGTTCAAGGAAGCATTTGTTGACAGAGACCCAGGGGGCTGCAATCTGCAGTGGGGACAGAACAGTGTCCTAAGGGTGTAATCAAAACAAGGAAGCTCGCTGGGGATAAACACACGCGTACTTCCTCACTTGTCATTCTTATATTGAAGGGAAATTGCCATTTCATACAAAAAGGCTCATATGTTTGTACGTCTCTCTGTTTGTAGGTTAGTCTATTATTAGTCATAATAAATATTAAAATTCTTCTTTGTTGTTTCACAGTAAAGCTCACTGTGGCAAGATTACAGTTCGACTTCCTGATTGGATTTCTACTTTCAAATAAAGTACTTGAAGTAATGCAGCTAGACTTTTTACAGCCGATTTAATCATCTGTGTCTGATCTTTGTGTACTGAAGTTTCTACATTCCTGACTAGACAAACTATTTCTTGCATTACTCATTAAACCTTAATTAACTGATTAGTAAAATATTTCAGATTAAGAATTTCTTTTGCATGAGTCTTCTGGGCCAACATAGACAGCACGGACCCATTATGATTTTGGTGGGGGAGGAACCAAAACATAGGCAGAACCTGCAGAAGAGACCTGAAGTAAAAGTGCTAACCACAGAACCACCGTGACCCTTGAACAGACAACTAGATTTTATGTTATACATATTAAAAGGGGTACTTTAGTCTAAGAGTTTCAGATATTTTGACGATATGTGAGAGACTCTACTAAATAATGGGAATAATTAGGGACAGGTCAGGTTGAGCAGGAATGTTGAGATGGAGGAGTAATAGTGGGTAAACTGAACAAAGGATGTTGAAAAAAGACCTCGGAGGAGGTTTGTGGATGTAGTGTAGGGCAACATGCAGGAGATTGCTGTGCAAGAAGAAGATGATCCACTGTGGTGACTTTTAAAGACACCAGCCAAAAGAAGAAGAAGAAGTAATGAAGATTAACATGTAATTAGCATTGTTCAAGTGATCTGAGCCTTAGTTCCTAACACGGGACAAGCTTCAAAATCAAGAAATTACCATATTGGAAGTGAAGGACATCTTTCATTTCTGTCATTCCTGATAAAAATCTTTCAAACTCAGTGCCCACCATCTGTAAAGTGAGTTCTCCTGATCCCTACTATAATTTTTTAAGCATTTAAAAATTCTTCACTAGATCCTCAGAAGATATTGTGCTGCTTTTTAAATAAGCTGAGTGCTACACGTCCTGAGTCAGTGAAATCACACTTCATGTGTAAAATCAGACGAGTGTCTATTTAAGCAGTGAAATTCCAGGCTTGAATGGAAGCAGCAGAGTTAGACTGATTGGAAAACATTGTCCATGCATCTTATTTCAAAAGGCTTCTGTAAAGGCCCTGAGAATGTTATTCTGGGCTCAGACAGGGATGACCGTGATCGGGTTTGTTTGTAGAAACTTTTCTGGCCATGTGAGAGGGGGAGTGGGAATGTTTTGTGCTTCGAGCTGAACTCTAGCCCAAACTGGATGAGTTTCCCCCTTCCTTTCTCTGCATGACAGCTGCATGACAGGCCTGCCACGGCTCGGTTTCTGTGCGTGCACACTAGAATGCCTATGTGTCTGCACGTATGTGTGGGGTAAATCTCTTTGTGAATGTTATCTGCGCTTGTTCGAAGTAGGCCCCTCTGCTATCTTACTCCTGACCAGCTGACGGCTGTTTTTATTCGTTTCTGGCACAGAAAGTACCGAGCGATCTGGAGCTGATGCCGGAGGAATACTCAGTGATGATTGGCTCCTATCCCTGCAACATCACTTTTCACAATGACCAGCTGTTCCACTGCACTATCAACGGACTATCCAGCTCCAGCGAAAGGGAGCTTCCTGTCTTTGTAAGTAGTAAACCTTGTAAAACACTATAACATGCAAATATACAATCTAGACTTGTGCTGAAAATATTGCTGCCTGGACCTCGATAATTTTAGAGTTTCAACCATATATTACACGGTATTCAAGCCAAGCATTTAGTCAGAATCTGTACCACCTGTGATGCTCACTGAAACGGATTTTATCTGCAAAAATCTGAATGCGTGCTCTGCAAGTCATTTGTGAGTGTGCCGCTCTACATGCATTATAAATGGGCTGTAGTCGCTCCTCATTCCATCATGAAATAGTAGTCAGTTGGGGGTGGTTAGTCGTCATTCTGTGCCACAACAAATAGTTGTGTGTTTGCCAACTGTTGTTCATGTCTTTAATCTTTTATCAGTTCATCTATCATCTATTGCACAGACTGCTCACACTGATCCCAAAAACTTCTGAGTCAGCGATGATCTCACTCTTCACTTGTGTCTTTGTTTTTTGTTTCCCGGTTCTTTCATTCTCCATTAAATGCCCTAATCAAGACATGGCTAAGCCCTGAGCAGTCCTGATAAAACCAGACCCTCTTTTTCCTACCCATCTCTCTTCCCCATCTGTAGATATCCGTTCTGGTCTGTTTTGATAGGGCTCTATTAAGGGGGAAAGCATTCATCTATATTTAAATATGAGCCAAACTGCGAGTGGTTTGCTGAAATAGCTCAGAAAACATATGTTAGTCGTTCTCTGCCACGGTTGAGGTGAACTGTAAGAAGCGTTTCCCCACTTTGACACAAAAATAGAAGTAAAGCCTCTCCTTCCTTCTCTGTCTCTCTCTCCTTGTGTACCTGTGGCTCGCTCAAGCAAACCTCCACCCCCATCTGTCTCTCAGGATGTCTCAGAATAAACACTGGCAATTAGCAAACACATAAAGTCAGGGCAAGGGTCAGATAAGATGTCATAACACAAATGGGTGGGCTGTCTGCTGCCTGCACACGAGCACTGAGGATGATTTGCAAGCGCATTTGACAGGGGCATAAATACAGAGTGCAAGTACATTTTCCTTTGTGCTGGCACATTTGAATAAATGCATACATGTTGGGGTGACGCATAGCTCGTGGCCATTTGTGTTACTTCACTTACTTTTGGTGGAAGAGCTATTTTTGCACGCCTGTGTTGTGCTTGGCTCTGAAGTGCTGCAGAAGTGGATGTGGGGAAGCAGTGTTTTTGTACCCCAAGCGAAACAGGAACATGGAACAATGGCATTTTCCCCTCCATTACACCAGGCCTGGCTGTTGCAACCTCTGGAAGAAGGCCTCCTCTGGCTGGTCTGAGTAAATAAATGTCTGGAACAGAAAGAGCAAGAGGGAATGTGAGAATGAGTGAGCCCGGTGAGCCAGCTTCCCCCCCGTTAGAGTAAGACCACTGTAAGAAGGATTTGGTCTGAGGATTGGAGGCTTTTTTATCTCCGTCTCTTTTCATGAAATATGTTCAGATTGGGGAAGGAGCGGGAATGATGTGAGCAGGGACCAGAGAGACCCTGCTGACTAATCAGAAGGCAGAAGTGAAAGTTCTTTTCTTGTCACATCTGGGTTAGACTGAACTGGGTGACTCGTTGCAGCGAGAGACCATTTTTCAAAATCTACAGTGTGTAATTTTTTTTTCTGCATATGTGCACCTGTGCCCATGGAGAAAAAAAAATGATGTGCTTGTGCATGTTTGCAGCAACTTGTGTTCTCATTAAGAACTGCTTCTGTTGCACTCCACTCACTCTGTGTTACAAAGAAAAGTTTTAATGCATCTACTGCTCATTACTGTGTGTTTTGCAACCTTCTGCCTTCAACTTTTTCTTTTTGCCTTTTTGGATATTACCTTACTGGGTTACAATGTAGTGCAGGAAAAGGGACAACAATTTGACTCCAGCCATTCATTTCCTAGCCAACTATCCAGGAAGTGGGGTTTAATTCTCGCCACTCTTCCTTCATCAGTGCAAACCATTTTAAACAATCCCTTTATTTTATCTCATTTGGGCTGCTATAATTATCTTTACACATCATTTGCTCATATTCCTACTACTCTAAGTGCATCTGCTAGGATTTCAACATGCTTGCACAGCTTTAGAGTTGGCTTTTTGCAACATCTAACCAGCAGCTGACTCAAAAGATCTGACAGCTGGGGCATTTTTATCAAATTTCTGGACTAGTGAGATGGAGATGGGATCATTTAAGCGTTATATTAAAATGCACATATTGTCAGATAATTATAGAATAGGTAGCTTGTTTTTTGGGGAGTATATTTTTATTTGCAGTAATTAAGAGCTGAAAGTTTTTTATTTTGAATTTAATGTTTTATATCGTTAAATAAGCTTCTAAGAAAACAAAAGTAAATGTAGGGCATGAGGCGATATAGTTGACAGTCATGGTGTTAGAAAAATCCATAGAAGGAGAAGGGAAAACTTAAAACAGAACAATGGAGGAGGCCGATTTTTGAAGGAGCTTGACCCAGTTTCATTTGTCATTTCTTTTTTCTTTTTAGGTGCAAGTGGGGAACTTTCGACGCAAAGTTGCGACAGTGCAGCTCGGCGGCAGCGAGATGGCCATCGTGGTATCCATTGTGGTGTGCTGTGTGCTGCTGCTGCTGTGCACTGTGGGTAAGTTGTGTACGAATACTTACCAGAACGTGATGGATGTATGCCTGTTATAGCAAATGCGTGCTCCAGATGGGAAATAGATAAAAGGAATTCGGGGGTCATAGATTCCCGCGCCTTCCCTTCATTCCTCTTCAGTATCCATTGCACAAAGACCACAGTGTTTCTCTTACCGTCTACTCCATCTGTGTGCTTATGTGTGTGTATACACTGTAATCTTTGAGTGTGTCTCTGGGGCAGGTGTATGGGTGAAAATTGGTGTTAGTGTGGATTTTCACACAGTTTCCCGGTATGAATCTGTTCTCAGATATTAAAAAAAAAAGCCAACCTCCTTTCTTTTCTTGCCAGACTTTGTGGGTGTGACATAAATGTTGAAATATTAGTGCGTAAATCATTTTTACATCCCGTGTTCTCACTGTGAAAAACATTGGCACAAAGTCTTTTCCACGGGCTCATAAAAGCTGAAAAGCACGAAAATAATTTCATCCATTCGAAAATCTCTCAGTCCCATTTTGACCCTGTTATTATTTCCAGGAAGTTGACAGTGTGTGATAACAGCAGTTGTTTTGTAAATTAGTTGCATTGTATTTTTCTCACTCTTTTGTGTTTTTTTTTTTTTCTCAGCTCTGGTAGTGTACTGCACAAAGAGCCGAAGGGCAGAACGCTACTGGCAGAAAACGCTGCTCCAAATGGAGGAGATGGAGTCCCAGATCAGAGAGGAGATCCGTAAAGGTGTGTTTATAAGAACATCACACACACACACACATGAGCACACCAGTACAAACTTTGTTATCAAAGTCACTTAGACCAGCGATTTTGAAAAAAAAAAGAAGTTTGCATGAAGACAGAAATGTTGACCACACTTGTTTGTGTTTACTTGTTTGTGTATATCTGTGTTTGTGTGCGCGTGCGAGCAGAAAAGTATATTTGTTTTTGAGGTTTTCTAGTCTGAAGTGCGAGAAAGATACAACAGTGGACAGATCTGTGCCTAGTAAGCGTGACTCATAAAACATAGTCTCTGCCAAATGATCAGTCACAGACAGACACACTGAGTAACCACATCGCCTCTGCTCCCTCTGCCCTATAGGAACGAGACCTTTGAGTTTGTGTTTGGTTTTGTGTCTGTGTGTGCGTGTCTAGGGCATTAGACCAAAGCAGTGTGAAGGCCACTCCGCATCTGAGCACCCAGATTTATTGTGTGGAGATAGGGGGGACGGATAGAGAAAGAAAAATGGAGGGAGGAAGCGATAGGAGCGGGAGTGAGGGCCGCAAGCTTGAGGAGAAGCAGAAGCGTGGGAGGGAGAGGAGGAGAGGAGAGGTTATTTTGTCAGAGGACACAGATAGATTTGTGGCCGAGTTCAGGGTGAGTGTGAACAAAGCGCTGGATACTTTTGCTGAGAAGATGTGATAAAAGCAGGCGAAGGGGGGAGAGGGTTAAAGAAGATGGGTAATTGACATATTCCAGGTTACACAAATGGGAGTGTCGTGATATTTGTCTGAAGAGTGAGGCAGAGGGGAGGTTTGGTATTCAGGCCTGCTGCTTATAATCTGGAGCTGACAGTGTGAACTGATTCAGAGGATGCTTTAGCGAGCAGGAGGATAAATAACCTGGCGGTGTAATGAAATATGTTTTAAATCCCTCTGGTCTAGTATTCTCTTCTATCTGCACAAACACTGTCTGAAGAAACAGCCATTGTAACCCAAATACGTCTCTCATCCTGCGACAGGATGCACTTTTTTATAAAGAGATCTCCGGCGTGTCATTACATGTGAACATTATCCTCTGCTGGTACATGCTAGCCAATAAAGTGGCTACAACATTGCCATGCAGATTCGAGTCAGCATCTGGACACACTGATGCTGTTACTGCATGAAAACCTCGATCTGTACACATGTTTTGGATAAAAGCCTCAGACTGGATTTGGCTGCTCTGATTGTCGTTTGGTAAATATTTGCCTGCGTGTCGTGACGGGCTGCACAGTTGGGCAGGGAGAAAGGATGAGAGGGGAAAAAGATCAGAGGATTAGGATTTGGTATATTTAGTATTTAACCAGAAGATGATACTAGATGGAGGAAATTAAATGATATAATTCTGTGTTTGATTTAAAATAGCTTCCTGTGAAATCAACCAGTCTTCCAGCAGGATGGGAAAAATTGATGGTTACTGGATTAGTCTGCAAACAGATTTCTTGCTTACTTTACTTAGCAACAAATGAAGCTCGAGGAGCCAGAAACAGGAAGAAACCACGGTGTACAAACAGAACCCATGATTCAATCTCATTTGTTTTGTTTTGGGGGGATTTTTTTCTTTTTTGCGCCTTCAGGCTTTGCAGAACTCCAGACCGACATGACAGACCTGACCAAGGAACTGAATCGCAGCCAGGGCATCCCCTTTTTGGAGTACAAACAGTTTGTCACACGCACCTTCTTCCCCAAGGTGAGAAACCCTATTTATTCCCTGTTATCTGATTTCGACTGGCACATTGACAATACCATTTTTCTCACTGGGGTTTTAATATTTCTGCCCTACATGTCCCATTTTCCATTTGTCACTGCTTGTAATATGCAGGGTAAAAATTCACCTTGGAACTTTTAAACATAGAGCAGAAATCCAGTGAGGTGTAGCTCAGTCTGGCACCCTGCAGGACAGTTAATATGTTCTCTATAGGTAAGCATTTTTCTGATGTGCGATCCACCCCGAAGTGGGTCTATCTGTGGGTGGGTGTTTTTCCACCAGTGCAGACGGGCACAGCTCAGCAGGCTTTGTCTTCCAACCACAGGCATGGACTTTCAAGGAGACAGAACAATGGCGGGCACTGTGACATGGAAACTTTCTCCCCGATCTCTCAAAAGACACATCGTTTTCTTTTTTTTCTCCACTCACACACCCACGCTGTTTTGCAAGTACAAATGATCTTGCGCAATGACAGCCATGTCGGTTTCAGTGGACAGTGGACGCTGTGTCTTTTTGGGTTTTTTTGGTTTTTGTTTTTTTATTGGGAAGGAAAAGAGAGGAGGAGAGTGTTGAAAAGCTACATGGAGGGAAACATAAATTCCAGTGTTGCTACTGCAGTATCGTTTCTCCCACAGACTGTATAAAAAAGCTGGCCATAGCCTCCAGGTCTGAAAAGTGAAGCCGATGCAAAGACTCATAAAGCTGGATTTTTTTTGTATACACCAGCAGATGTATGGTTGCAAAAAGAGGCCAGATTGTGCAGAAGGTTTTTTTAATGACCTACTTCTCCCTTGATTTATAATCTCTGTAAACAGTTGCTAGTTTCAAGGCAACTCAGCATAATGTTAATTCCGTAAATTATGGTGACATTTCAAGAAAAAAAAAAGCAGATACAAGTTACTACCATACGGGTGTGCATCCTCAGTCAGACTCAACCCTTTGCATCACAAATCTGAAGCTCAGTGCTGTTGCTGTGGAGGTCAGCAAACCAGTCTGTGACATTAGCTTGATTAGGTCCATGTATCATAGTCTGGGTTTTGCCATATTTGTCTGCTAAGACAGCAAATGAGCCTTTGTGCTCCTGTTTTTCCATGAGAGCTTCTGGTTGTCTGAGATTACACACGCGCACACACACGAAACAGTGTTAGACACAGACTTAGACACAGTTAGAGTGCCAGCCAGACGTGGCTGTCCTGAAATGACAGACTGTGTTGAAAGGCTGCCTCTTAGCTCTCGGCCACTTTGTCTCCAAAGCCATTAAGGATCATGACGTTTTGTGTCACGGTGTCATGTTTCCTTTTCATGGTCATTCGGGACCTTTTCAAGAATTTCTGTCCTTTGCCTCCAGATTTCAAAACTTACTGCCAGCGCATAAAAGCCAGTTCTTTTTGTTTCCCCTGTTTATCTTCCGGTGTTTATGACTACAGCAGACTTTTTATGACCGCTTTCTGTGTGTGATTGTGTGTTTCAGATGTGCTCAGATTACGAGAAAAGTCTGGTCCAACCTGTCTACGAGAATGATGCTCTGGGACCTCGAGCTTTACCAGAGACCCACCCGCTGCTGCAGGATTGGCAGGTGAGGGGTTAAGCCATTAGGTTGTTAGGTTAGGCTTTCTCCTGCCAAAGTGCTTTTTCACTTTCTTGTTTTTCAACTGGGTCATGCTGAAGCTTATTAAGGTTTCGTAGTAAGGTTGCTGTCGCTGAGCTATAAGCGCGTATTGTGATTTTTCTTTCCCTTCCTTCCTGTGGTTGCGAAGTTTGTGTCTGGATTATGCCACTGTACTGTCTGTGTGAACCCACATATGTATGCATGTCATTCAGGTGTTTCAAAGGACACGAATGTTAGCTTGTTAATGAACGCGCTGCCCGCTAAGTTGATAGCAGGCTGTAGACACACTTCCTACAGGCACTTGGACAAAATGACAGTATGCTTTATAATGAAATAGATCTCTAGTGGGTGGTGTGTGTGTAGGTGTGTAGGTGTGTGTGTAGGGATGGACGAGAGCAAGACTTATAAAGAGAGTAAAAGAGGGGGGCGTGCATTTTCACACACCTTTGTGAGAATGTGTGGTGAAAGTGAAGGCACATGCATGCGCACATTACAACGAGAGAAAGTAAAGACTGCAGTGCTAGTTTTGGGTCGGCAGCCGGGGGAGCCTGTCTAACAGTGATGAAGTGCCTTGGATCCACATTGTCTTCCCAGGAAGTGTTTTCCAGGTCACAGCAAATAAATCTCATAGGCGGGCATTTATCTTAATGGACACCCCTGTTCTCCTTCTGTCAGGCTGCAAACCACACCATATGGCTGCAGTCCAGAGGGAAGACTTCATCACACGGCTGCTTTAGACGCACTCATAGATAGGCCATACTCATTAAGTCGACTCGGCACATTTAGAGGCTATCACACGCAGTAAGAGACTGGAGCAGGACGTGCAGATAGTGTGGAGGAAACCAGAGTGGGAGGTGCCTGAAGGTACACGGGGAGGAGATGTGATAGAAAGATGAAGTGTTCGGTAGATGGGTCACTCAAGATGAGAGGAGGTGAAGTAGATTAGGGGGGACGCAGCAGGTGTGTAATCCAGTTAAGGTGAAGTCATGTAGAGACATAACTGTTTAATCTCCCCTCTGTCATCAGGCCACCAACACAACAAAGCCTAACATAGAAGAGGGCATCACTCTGTTCTCCACTCTCCTCAACAACAAACACTTCCTGATCACATTCGTCCATGCCCTGGAGCAGCAGAAAGACTTTGCTGTGCGGGACAGGTAACTGCTTCTCTTACAGCTACATTCATTTGTACTACACACAGAAAAACTGCTGTCAAGTACACGGGTAGGAAACATTTTTTTCTCAGAGAGCCATACTGAATAAGATAAAGTGAAAGACCACACCGCAAACAACTGAAGTGAAGAATGGTGAACAAGGCCGATTAATAAGCAGGTTCCATGTATGAGTGTGCTGCACAGACACAGATAAAACTTAATAAGTGGAAAGTAGCATAAAAATTAAATACTTTTATCTTGACACATCATTTTTAGCCACGTAGTATTCCACGTTATGCCTCCTAAAAGGGACAACGCCACAAACTCAGTCAAAGGTAGTGTATAATAGTAGATACCAGAAAATAGCAGTCTCTAATGATGCTTAAGTTATAACAGCCTAATAATTACATACTAAGACCAAAATATTTTTTGTGCCAGACTTTACATATGCTCTTCTTTTTTGTGTAAACATGGACATTTTAAAATAGTAGTGTATTGAGATTGACTCATTTCTGCAGCCAGCCTTAAGTGGCCATTGAACTCTAGTTTTTGGCACTTTGTATTGGCTTCATTACGCTGGTGTTGTGCCTGTAATGAGCTTATATTAAAGTTTAATCCATTTAATAGATCAAAGTTTATCAGTCCTTCCTTTTTTCCATCCATCTGTTTTCTTAACTTATTTAATAAGTTCTGACTTACCAATTTAACATTCAGTGTAAAATCAGTCTTAACATTAAACCTGAAGCTGTGGTCTAAAAACAAATGTTTTCACAGGACACAAGACCATGGTTAAGGCTGTAGGTTTTTCTCTCTATCTGTTGCATATAGCTTGTGGAAAACCTTTTGCTCCAGCTTTGTAAATATACAGACATATATCAGTGTTACTTGTTTTGTTTTTTCCTGATGTCCTAAAACTGGGCTGTCATTGTGAATCAGAGAGAAATTCCAGCGGCAAGACCACATCCTTTTCCCAGCACAACATCAGCACTTACTGAGTGATGTAGCCTCTTTGTGATGGATTAGAGGGGCTTTGTTAGGGAAATCCCCTGCACCCCTGGTACTGACTCAGACACTCCCTGCATTAGATCAAACCTTTATTTGGCTCTGCTGTCACAGGTGCTGAGGGGAGGACCAAATATTGTTGTTGTTGTTTTAATGTAGCTATTTTTAAATCTCCACTGACCACACACTGACAGGGCATGTTTGCCAGAGTCTGTTTTTGCTCATCTGTCTCAGCCACTAATCTGTTTTCTCACCCTTCAGATGCAGTCTGGCGTCCTTGCTCACCATCGCCCTCCATGGCAAGCTGGAGTACTACACCAGTATCATGAAAGATCTGCTGGTGGACCTGATTGATGCGTCAGCTTCCAAAAACCCCAAACTAATGCTCCGCCGGACTGAGTCCGTAGTGGAGAAAATGCTAACCAACTGGATGTCCATCTGCATGTATAGCTACCTCAAGGTGAGGATGGGAAAGAAGCATGCTCAGCAGAGTAATTAATGACTCACACAAGTTTGATTAAAAGGAATTACCGCAGCTTTGATTTTCGCAAATTCTTTAGGAAACAGTGGGTGAGCCTTTTTTCCTGCTGCTGTGTGCAATCAAGCAGCAGATCAACAAGGGCTCAATAGACGCCATCACAGGAAAAGCCCGCTACACCCTCAATGAGGAGTGGCTGCTACGTGAGAATATTGAGGCCAAGCCACAGGTCTGACATCTCATTTAATTAGGCCATGCTGACAATGTCATGCTGACGATCCAAACTCATATTTTTACAAATCGTCTCATGCTTTTGTTTTTGTTTTTTTGCAGAACATCAACGTGTCCTTCCAGGGCTGTGGCATGGACTCCCTATCTGTCAGGGTCATGAATACAGACACAATCTGCCAAGTTAAGGAAAAAATCATTGAAGCCTTTTATAAAAACCTCCCATTCTCCCAGTGGCCTCGGGCCGAGGATGTCGACCTGGGTAAGAGCACATTTTCTCTGATTATTTTCATCCTCTCCCCTACCCAGCCCTCCAAGATATAGTAATCTCCTTTGCAAAAGGTCAATTCCTCTCATGAAGCTCAACTAACCTGAGGCTGCAATGTAATAAATGACAGAATGCATTGAGGAGAGTGTACAGTCATAATCACAAAGAGTTATTGCTTTCAAAAGCTGTGGAGCCTGCAGTGCTGATTTGATTAATGGCCCGAGAATATTTCCACAGGTCGTGACACAGAGAGTTAGAGCACGGCTGCGGTCCGTCTTGCATATTCTTTTCCAAATTTAGAAGGAAATTGTCTAACGCTGCTGCTTGTCTCTCCTTTTTTCTTTCCTCCAGAGTGGTTTGACTCAGGCAGCAACAGTAAGCTTTTGCAGGATCTGGACAACTCCTCAGTGATGGAGGATGGCCGAAAGAAACTCAACACAGTCTTCCATTACCAGGTGTGTGCTTGTGAGAGACCATTGTGGTGGGTGTTGCCTTGGTGAATTTGTATATCCCGCATGTTGCAACAGCAACAGCAGGGATGCTGAGAGTGTGAACTGGAGCATGCGGTGCTTTTCATTATGCCTGCCTGTGCTTTCTTGCGTCCTCGTTCCTTCCCTTGACCCGGAAATCATTCCTCCTCCATCATATATCTCTTAAATGCACTTCAAGGAAAGAGGAGGCTTCTGGAAGTATGACAAGTATTGCCACACCTCCACATGTGGTGCCCGAATTGATGTCTGTTAGATTGATGCTGCAGAATCAAGGATTTATCATTTGGCAGGATCGGCTCCATCTTACCTCGCATCTCTCTCTCTCTGTCATCCTAACTGGGAGACAAATTAGCATACTGAAAAGCATCCCGTGTAAAAGGTGTCACTGGCTGTCACCGGGTGGGGAGATGTTTCTGTGGCGGGTTTTTTTTTCGTTTTTTGTAGGTGTTTCTGTTTGTGCTGGAGTTCGCTGCTGCACCATGTTTCTCTTTGTGACTGCAAAAATCGTTTACTGCGGCATTAGCACACCGTTGATGGCTCAATTCAGTATACAATATCTGCAACAGTCTAATTTATTTCAAATTAGAAGTTGTTAACTAACAGTGCGTGATTTTTACAACATCTTGAGGGGCCGGGTTATGCTTAAAAGTGTTTTTATTATTTAACCACGTCAGAAGAGACAAGTGTTTTAAGTTCCTCTGAAAGTTCAAACTTAAATGTCATTCAGCGAAGCCTGATGCTGCTGCGCGCTAATTGTTTGAATTATGGAGTCCTCGTGAGTCACTGCATTAAGTGGGTTTAAACGCTGGCTCGTGTTGATTTCATACACAGATCTAACAAATACAGTAACCTCCCATGCTTTCCTCTTTGCGATTTCAACATAGGATCAAGGTTATTGAAGTTAACCAACACTAAACTAAAAGCTGAAAATAAACGTGAAGGAAAATTTTCATAAAAACTAGACTTTTGAAAAAAAACATCAAACTAGCTAAAACTGTTTTGTGAACTTTATTAACTGAATTGAAATTAAAAAAAAATATAGAGGAAATAGTTTTAGTATTTGTTAGTTTTGTCAAAAGTTTTTACAATTTGCCAGATGAGGCTTTGATTGATGTGCTTATAGAGACTCTGGATGTCTATAAGACTACGAGTTAACTGCTTTAAAGGAGTTTTTTTCTATTTTTATCATAATGTCTGTACTGATTTTCCTAATTATGCCTCTGATGTGTGTCCGTCATTCAATAATAATTAAAAAAGACTACAATTAACACTCAAACTAATAAAAACTTAAAAGCATTTTCAAACAAATATAAAACTGAAACAAGAAAATCAACTCTAGAAACTAAACTGAGTTAAATACATAAACTCAAAAAATAAATTAAACTTAAAATCTAATTAGAAAATACAAAACTACAATAACTTGGCATAGTACTCTAATGGAGCAGGCCTACCTGTGATGTGGTGGGTTTGAATGCACCATCTGTGTGGCGTTTACATGTTCTCCTGAGTCCCGGTTGGCTCTCTCCAGGTACTCCGGCTTCCTCCCACAGTCCAAAGACATGCAGTTAGTAAGGTCACGTTAACTGGTGATTGATCATTCTAAATTGGTTGTAGGTGTAGCGTGAATGGTTGTCTGTCTCTCTGTGTAGGCCCTGTGACAGACTGGCGACCTGTCCAGGGTGGGAAAGGCTCCAGCCTGTCGTAACCTTCAGCTGGATAAGCAGAAGAAGATAGATCGGTTGGAGTTTCTTCCAACTCCTATTTCCTACACAGGCGTAGACAATTCATTTTCCCAAGGGGCCACATTAGAAACTCGTTGTTGTTGAGGGCCAAACCAATAAGCTTATAAAAAGTCAAATTAATAATGAGCAGAAATGAGTTCATCTTACTGTTGCAGCCCTCCACAACAGTCCCAGTTTCTCACGTGGGCCCTTGGGAGAACTAATTGCCCACCCCTGCCCTGGTGTTAAACTGCAATTTAAGAAACTTTTCTTCTTCCACAGATAAAGGTGAAAAGACCTGCTGCATAAATCATTTTAAACTGGAGGTCAGCCATTCAAACTGAAATAACAATAATAA
Organism: Neolamprologus brichardi; assembly: GCF_056152115.1. NCBI lineage: Eukaryota > Metazoa > Chordata > Actinopteri > Cichliformes > Cichlidae > Neolamprologus > Neolamprologus brichardi. The sequence continues at coordinate 22,837,922 of NC_142123.1, forward strand.
AGCACATTTTTGATTTAATGGGGACTTAAATGGCTTATGTTGTAGTAATTCACTGGTAACAAAAGTTTGAATCTATTATCTGGATTTGACGCCTGGCAGAGTGCTATGGAAATGATTGCTGTGAAAGTTATTGAAAAAGTTGTGTGCCACTTTTTAAATTGCAAATTATTTTTTTTCAAAAGTTAGTAAACTGTTATCGAAAACATCTCAGACACACAAAAAAGTCTCTTTGCTCACTCTGGCACATTTGCACCAGTGTTTATTCATGTGCATTATTAATGTCCTTGTTAAATAAACCAGTAAAAGTAATGACAGGCATTGCGTGAGTAACTGATAATGTATACTGTGTACTAATACACTAATATGTATACAGTTTCTCATTTACTGCTTTACTATAGGACAGGAAATTAAATAGAAGCTTGTTTTGTACAGCGTTATTAAAATGTACTTATTTCATTTTCATTTATTAAAGGACACAAACATTTTTAATTACAGTGTTTGCAGAGAATTAGCCGATCGTTGCTTCTCATATAAGAATTTAATAAGTGTTAAAGGGAAGAATCTTGCATCCTGTCAGCAATGCTACTTACAGCTTCAAACTGCCTTTATAAAAAAAATAAATAAGAAAAAAGTAAAATGTCATGCACTTTTCTCCCATTAACAATGTCTTGTCGTGTGTGTGTTTGCTTATGTCCATGTCCATTTGTGCATAAGTAAACAAAAGTTCGCTGACTCTCGCCCTTTGACCTGTTACCTGTACTTGTTAAGTGCTCTGTTTAGTCTTAGCTGAGCCATGGGGACAGAGCTGTGAAAGCAGTGAGCTGCAGCATGTACTAACAGTCTGGGTTCATCGGCGAGGCTGTTCAATCCATTTCACCGTGGGTTGACTTTAATGAGCCCTGCCAGGCTTCCGCAAACTCGCCACCTTTCGAGATGCACGCGAGACCAACACACACGCACATGCAAAGCCCTCAGCGGGACACTCCCTCGAGGGCGTGCTTAATGACGCTGTTCTGGTGCACCCCCGCTCACCCCTGACCCCGTGCCCTTTCTCCTCTACTTTCCTCCCTCCCTCCTTCCTTTCACCTTCTCCCTCTTCACAGATCCCAGAGGGGGCATCGCTGGCCATGAGCATGCAAGACAAGAAAGAGAACACCCTGGGGAGAGGTACGCCACCTTCAAACACACCCACTCGCTGTCTCTTTGTCACACACTCGCCCACACTTGCATAAATACAACCACCCACTCCATCACAGAACATGCTTACAGTAGCTGATCACGAGAACATGACACACTAATGTAAACACGCGTGAAACCCCACACCTTCGTGTCCCCAAAAGCACACATCTAAACACACTTGCACCTAATAAATCATAACACATACTAATTCTACAACTTCATTCAGAGCCGCTTTTTCCACATTATAGATGTATTCCATTACCGTGAGTCACCTTGGGGGGAAAATGTGACACAAGTTTGCCCATTGTCCAATCTCAGCCCAGAACAAAATGACTGCTATGGCTGTTGACAGATGAGTTTACATACAGCCTTTAATGGCTTGTCCTTTCATTGTCTAAGGTCTACCTTACATAATCAGTACCAGACCAGAGCTCAGTTCTGCTCGGGCTGTGTCCATCAAAGCCTCTGTTCTCATTCATAATGGGCCAAAAATAGGCTTATGTGGACCAAACCTGGCTCCCGCTTCAAAGCATCAATGAGGTGTTATGAGCGTGTAGTGCTCCCTGGCTAATAGAAAACACTGTCCTGCCTGCCTGTGATCAGTGTTGAGGGTCTGGACTGAGGCCCGCTGGGCAGGAGCATCTCTAGCTATGAAGTCTGTAATGAGACCACACTTACTATGAGGGTGTTTGTGTGTGTATCCGCACAAATGCCTCTCTTTTGTCTTTGCCGGGGTGTATACAGTAATTTACTGCATTTGTCTTTGTGCCTGTACTCGTGTTTGAACACTCTTCTACATGTGTCCTTGTACTCATATCTGTGTACACATGCTTGTGTACGAGCGTGCTTAGATCTATATATAAACAGAAAGGTTTAATGCTTTTTTCTCAGCGTTGGCCGAGCATTACCATCTCATTACACCGGCTCCAGAACCAATCACAGACTCTGTGTGTCTGTCTCCCCTAATCTCTCTCCTTTCTCTCTCCTTTCACTCGTAATCTTTCTCTTTCATTCTCTCAGACAGCTCCCCTCCTCGGCTGGCCCACAGTCCACCTTAATCACTTTCTCCTTTTGCATGCACTCTATCTCTCTTGCAGCCCTGTCAATCTCCCCCGATTTTTTTTTCTTCCTCCTATCTGTCAAACTCCCCTGTGTTATCGTATCCTCTTTATTCTGTCAGGTCTCCACCTTGCTGATTGCACATTGTTTCTTACTGTATGTTATTTATTTTCTGTTTCTCTCTCCTCAGTTAAAGATCTGGATACTGAGAAGTATGTACACTTGGTGAGTATCTCCTCATAGGCAATCAGAATGTTTCTGTGAGCTATGTCTAAGTTTATTACCCGAGCTTTTCCTCTGCGTGCCAGTGTTACTCAGCCCAGAGCAGGCCTGATGACAGAGAGAATGGGGGTGAATAGAGGTGAAAAGGAAAGCTGCTGAGAGGACATGACAGCACTAATGCCGCTTAAGCTCTTTTATAAACGTCAGCCAAGATATGGGCCCTTTGACTTTAGAATAATGAGTTCCTTGGATACAATTTGCCGGGTGAATAGTTAGTTTTGCAGGACAGTTCAGTAGTCATTTTTTGACACAAGTAGGTGGAATTTGACTGCTTCTTTCTTTCCGCTACCCCCATGTAGACTTGTATGAGCAAGTCCCAGACATGATGCTGTGCACGGCAACTGGAGGAAAACCATGAGAATTTCCCAAATCCCATCACTTCCCTATTTCTGTAAATTATTTAGAGCTTCAAAATACCCTTATGCGGATCATGTGTCTAATGCAAGAACCAGAAAATTCCCCTCTGGCATTTTGTACAGCAAAGACAGTGGTGCATTCATTCAGCTACTCCTGTTGGGGTTCACTGCTTTGATCTATGTGCAGTTAATGTTTTTTTTTACTGGGTTTTTTTCATAGGTGCTACCTCACGATGAGCTAATGGAGAACAAGAGGTCACACAGGCAGAGTCATCGCAAGAAAGTCCTGCCTGAAATCTACCTGACACGCCTGCTGTCTACAAAGGTAACTATAGTCAAGAGACCGAAAGCCAAAACAAAAGACGTCATCTCTCTGTTCCATATTTTATTACCTGTATTTATTTCAGAAGCCACACAGAAATTCCTTCGTCGCATGAAACCATGTGTCTGCATATGTGTGAGCCGCATTTTATCTCTTCCTCCACAGGGAACTCTTCAGAAGTTCTTGGATGACCTCTTTCAGGCCATCCTCAGCATCCCTCCAGACCGCCCTCCTCTGGCTGTTAAATACTTTTTTGACTTCCTGGAGGAACAGGCTGACAAACGAGGCATCACAGACCCAGACACCCTGCACATTTGGAAGACCAACAGGTAGGCAACTAAACGGTCCGATTAAAATCCTCTTTGGTCAGCCTCTTTGTGCTACTAGTACTTTTAACAGCTTATCTCGCTCTCTGTCTGTGCAGTTTACCACTGCGGTTCTGGGTAAACATCCTGAAGAATCCTCAGTTTGTGTTTGACATTGATAAGACAGATCACATGGACGCATGTCTATCTGTCATCGCCCAGGCCTTCATCGATGCCTGCTCCATTTCTGACCTGCAACTAGGCAAAGTGAGTCTGTCACCATCTCTCTGTCAGCGTCTCTTTCTTGTTTTCAAAGCTGCTTTTCGCAGTTCCTGTTTCCAGCATACGAACCCATATCAATACCAGTGGAAAACTTTAAAGCTGAAAAAAAAACAAAACACAATTCTCAGAGAAAGTGATAAAAGTCTTCTATCTAAGTATATTTATTGACATTATTTGTGATGTTCTCTGTGTGTGTTTAAATTCATATATGGAAATAGATCCCCCCTGGGCTACCTCTGCCTTCCTTGAAAACCTCTGATTTATCATACTGTATTTATCTGTCCATCAGCTCTGTGTATCTACTGTATTTAACTAACACACACAAACCTCAGGTCCCACTGTGAACCTTCATCCCAAAGCCTTCAGACTGTCAGCCCCATCTACCTCCTCTCCTCATGTTATTTCAGCCCAGTCGGCTGATCCAAGGTCATGAGCACCAGGGATCTCTTTTTGTGCTGTGCGCCAATGTGTGCGCGCGCGTGTGTGTGCATTCGTCTATCTGTCTGTCTGTATATGTGTGCTTGCATGTCAATGTCCTCACTGCTCACAAATCCGTCTCATCCTTCAGACACCGTGACCCTGAGCACGCTCTGCTTCCTGTCTCTCTCTGACTGGCTTCCTCCCTGGAGGGAGCCGAGGACTCATCAAATAATGCTCCTCTTTCACAGAGAAACAGTCTGATTTATACACTTCAGATCCGAGCCAAAAAGCGAGCGCATCCACAGCGCCAATATTCACATGTACTTGCGGGCAGATGTGTACCTATAGATGTAGAAACCAACACAAAACCTCCCGATATGACAGATTTTTCCATGGTGTCTCATTATTGTGTCACATCTGTCTGTGGAATCGTTCAAAAGTTCAAGGATATGGCCACATTTTCTCCTGTAGGTTAAGGACGGTGGCCTGACACACCTCTATGCACGGTCGCCTGTTTGTGAATGTGCCTCAGGAATAGAGAGTGTAGGGTCTGGATTAGCAGGAGCCAGCAGGGGTAAGGGAGGGGTAGGAGACTAAGCATGGCTCGCTGTTTCCACAGAAACCCTCTTATCTGGCGAGATGCAGGACATAGAGGGCCATAGGGTCACAGGGGGGTTACCAGGCAGATGGGCGAGCAGCAGGAAGTGACCTTGTGGACAGGAAGAGAGAGGGTTCACTATCAGAAGGAGCAACTGTAGCCGGAGCCATCCAGTCCCTCAGCACATTAAACCACACAAACATGCAATAGGTGACACAAATAGCTCATGACACATAGAAATGCCAAGGTGTGTTGTAAGCACCTTCACTGATGCTGAAAGCTGCGGCTGTCCGTCACTTTTAACCCCGTCTTTTTCCCTGCCCTACTTTCTCCCTGTCCCGTTCTCTCTCTCCCAGTAACACACACGCAACACAGAGACCGGCACAGACTCGCTCACAACAGCAGCCACAACTGAAACCTGAACATGCCCACAGCCTTTTAGCCTCACTACTTCTCTTCCTGCTTGAATAAACACCAGTGTGAGAGCCTAAAGTGACTGTGGAGAGAGTTGTTTAGACTGGTTTGTTTCTTCCCCAGCTATAACTGTTTGAGTCTCCCTCTGTGCGCAAAGGAAACGGTTCCCTCCCTCCATTGTTTCACTTTAGACTGGTGTAGATAGGCTCATCAACAAATAACATCCAGTTTAATTAAACCACTATTAGGGCAAAGTGGGAGAAGTGTTCATTTTATTCCAAGAGGAGGAAGCTCTTTTACTCAAATGTAGGGGAATGGAGTGAGGGGCATGATATGAGACAATCCTTGGCCTGCCCATAAGCACTGACTGGACGAAGTGTCCTTTTTAGAGTGTTTTATTGCAAATAAACACTGAAGCATATAAAAAAAATGTAATCAGATTTTAACAGAGGTTACATTTTTTGTGACTCGTTCATCAATGAGAAGCATCGTAATTATGTGTAGGCCCACATCAAGATCCCAGAGTTCAGATGCTGACGGTGATGCAGTAGGGCCCAGCGGGTGGTTGATGTAAAGTTTCACTTGTGTCTCCATGGATGAGGGGGAGGTGGGTTGCACAGCAGGAGGTACGAAAAGTCAGAAACACTGGATTGAAATGGTATTTAAAGCTGAGCAGCCAGAAAATGATGGGCTTGAGCAGAAACCTCATTGGCCAAGAATTGCAATATCACAACTTAAATGTAGGGAATTTGACAGCAGGGGAAAGCAGACTCGAAAAAATGGATCAGCAGGAAATAGCAGGCGTTTACCCATAAAATAATAAGGGCAGACTGTGAGTGAGCACATTGTCTTTGTTCGGCTCTTGTCAAAGCTTTATTACTGCTAGATTAGCATGAGAGCAGCACAGTAAAACGGTGAAATGTATAATGATACAGATTTCAGAGTATATAGTAACCATAACTTTGAGTAAACGTAGTGAGACTAAGAAAGACAAATGTAGTAGTCTGGAAATCTAAAGCAGGCTAAATTGGCCACATAGCCTTAAGGTCAAAGCTGTTCCATTTTTATTTCACAACTCTGGATTTGCAAGGTGTTCTTAATGTCTGAGTACACTGGCTAAAAGCTGCCATTTGTTTCCAGGACTCGCCTACCAACAAGCTGCTGTATGCCAAGGAGATCCCAGAGTATAAGAAGAGAGTGCAATGCTATTACCAGCAGATACAAGACATGCCACCCCTCAGCGAGCAGGAGATGAATGCTCACCTGGCTGAGGAGTCACGAGTAAGTGAAAGATTCCAAAAGTTTCTGTGTGTGAGTTATTTCGTTTCACAAAAGCCTGCAATCACAGGCCCGTTCTTTTTTCTTTTTTTTTTTTTTTTAATGTAATCAAACATGTTGATATCGCTCCGGCAGAAATACAGAAATGAATTCAACACCAACCTGGCCTTGACAGAAATCTACAAATATGCCAAGAGATACAGAAACCAGGTAAGAGATATTCACAGTGCTTTTTCTGTGTTTGTGATCTCATATTTGGATTAGATACGTTTTACTGTTGAAACAACAGCCCCTATTTGGCAGATGAAACATCTCAGTTGAGCCCACTTGCTGTATTAAGTTTCACAGATGGATATCGGAGCGTGACGCATCAGTAGGGAAGATCGCAGCCACGCTGACAGATGTAACATACTGTAGACACTTTCACAACCTGTCACATAATGCCTTAGTTGAAAACCTGCAGTATTTTGTTGTTGTTTTTTTCTGGTGTTAAATGTTTTAAGCGGGGAAAATACTCCGTGTGGAATATCTTCTTAGCAGCAGCCGCTATTCAGTCTGTCCAATCCTTTGTTTCCAGCCCACGGATACCTTTCACTTTAAGCAAACAGCGTGCTGTTTACCTTCTCTTTAATCACAACCCCATCTGCTTAATGACTGTTAAGGTGCCGCTTCGTATCTCATGCGTCGCGTTGAACTAGCCCCGTTCAAGCCCCTGCTGTACTCCCCCATGTTTCCTCGCTGCTGTGACTATTCTCTAGAGAGGCTTAGTCAGTGGTGACTGTGCTTTAATGGAGCACCCTCATGATAATACCGTTTAGCTGCTTTCCTCTGTCACGCTACTGTACTGACGTGGGCCATGGGCTTAGACTCTGATTCAGGGAGCTCTTTGAATGGCCCCTGATTGCCTATTCTGTCGCCCCAGCTCAGTTCGCTCTGCCTGGTAGCACACTGCCGCTAAGAGCCCATAAATCCCACTGACACGGTGACAACTATTGGGCATGAAAAACAGAGCAGATGTGGGTTTTGTAAATATGTGAAGAGCGAACGCTTTTGTGGTGTGGAGGCATGCATGAAGGCAGCAGAAGAGGCTGAAGTACTTCACTTGTTCCTCTGCTGCCTCTCCCTTTCACTTGTTCGACTTTTTATGTCTGGCTGGTTCTCTAAATCTCTCCAGATAGATAGATGCATGAATGCTCGACAGCCACTGAAAGTCTCCTTTGTTGTGTGTTTCTTTTCTATCTCCCTCGGTCAGGTGGTGAACGCTCTGGAGTCAAACCCCACTGCACGTCGCACTCAGCTGCACCACAAGTTTGAGCAGGTCATTGCCCTTGTGGAGGACAACATCTATGAGTGCTGCAGTGAAGCCTGAACCTGCCAATATCTTCTGCTCACAATCTCTTCCTCCTGCTGCCAACTGCCTTTCTCCCGCTTACATGGTTACTTGGGAATGTCAGTCACAGGAGTTATCCGTCTTAAGTGTTATTATTCTTCAAGCAAACTGTTACCAGGATGGAAAGCGGCAGAGCAAAGGATTCAAACCTGCCTGTGAAGCATCATACATTTGCAAAGTATCCCCTCCTTTCTTGTGGGGATGCCAAGAAATTTTCCCAAATATTAATCCATGAAACAGACGCAGTTCCGACTGGACTCTACTACGCTTTAGAGGGAATGTGTGGGAGCTCAGAGATGGGGTTTTTTGGGATGTCTTTACAGTTACTGGGACCTACAGTTCGCCCTGGTGGCAACCTTAACGCACTGAACCCTTTTCTGAAGGGAACAAGCCAATGATGCACTGTACTGTAATATAATGTCCATAGCAATATTTATAGATGTGTTATAATGCTTTCAAGTGGCCTGTTCATCAGGTTTAGTAGGACCATGATAAACTCCTCTCATCTCCTAAAGCCTGCAACGTTCTCAGGTGTGATTGGTGAAGATGGGCGTTGGACTTTCATTGGTGCTTTCAACAATATGTCCCAATGTGCTTCGCAGGTTGATGACGGGTTGCGGAGGAGTGGGGCGACGAATATAAATAACTGAAATTTATGAAATCAAATGTAATGTAGTTCACTGGGAAGAGCTGCATCAGTATATAAGTGTTGATCTGTGTGCTTGTCAATGAATGGTAATCATGTTGGATTCTGATCAAATTTAAAAGAGGGAAATTTAAATTTAAGAAAAAAAAAGTGAGCTCAATATAATCAGAGGAGAGACTGTATTTGTGATGCCAAATGACTTGTCAGAGTTTGTGAAATAAATTACAGTATTTAGGATTTTAAAGTGTCTAGTAATGGCATTTATTATACTAATTCTCAGAGTGGTTCACTTCTAAATGCATTACAGCGCCACAGTGAATTTTAACATTTGAAAACCATTATGATTTGGCCTGCCACCTAAAAGCCCACAAGCTAGCATCTGGAACTTCTCAGAAATCCTTGTAAATGTTCTCATGAAGAAAACGAGTAAAGGGCAGGGGGGATCGTGCAGACATTTAGCTTTGTTTTTATTGCAGGACACAGAACAACTGCCACAAATCCTAGCCATTATAGTAATATTCCTGTTTCACCTTAATTCACACACTAGCATTCTGACATTCGCATACATAAACATCCAACTCACACATGTACAGACTCTTGCAGGAGGTCCATATTTCTTTACACTAATCATCTCAGACAATACCAAGAAGCTAACCTTCTCAGCTTGATCAACACGGCAACTAGAATAGAGTTAGAGAGACAAGAGTAGAGCTTAAAAACTCATCTGATTATCTAAACAGAGTAATTCCACTCATATAATTGACTGCTTAAAGCACGTTTTTGGATACATAATTAGCTGTGATAATTACTTACAGTTGGATTTTTACCCAGTTTGTGTGTTTTTGGAAAGTGGAGAGCTCATATGGTGCTCAGTTGGATGACCACCAAGTGGTCACCCCTTTGGATGCCAGGTTAAAATCTGTGAGACCAGCTGAACCCTCCATAATTAAATGGATTAAAAACACACATGCTGGTTTTTAAATGTGTCAGTCCCGCTTGAAGGTGCAGTGGCGACACTGCAGAGAAGACAAAGGGAGAGGTAAGTCAAGAGGATTGGCTGATTGAAGGTAGTGCTGCTTGGCGGTGGTGGGTCCCCATCTGAGACAGGCACAGATGGGACAGAAGAGGGTGAGAAAGCACAGGTCAAGCGGGGGCCACCTGGCTTGAAGAGACGGATGAAGTCTGAGTTTTGGAGACGGCGGCCTCATCTTCTCCAAATGGGTTCTTTCCACAGCACACCGTGGTGATCATGCAGTTTCTGAACTGGAGGTCACAAAAACAAATCACAATCAGAGTTATGACGCCTTCACGGGTTGTCAAACTCATTTTACATCGCGAGGCCACATACAGCTCAATTTGATTTTTAGTGAGCCAGATCAGAAAAACTATTGCCTATAAAAAGACACCTGCAAACTGTTTAAGTGTAAATAATTTAAATTTAAGTGTAACTACAAATTTAATCATTGAGGTTTCAAAAGAAAAAAAAGTGCAATTTGTGCAACAACACCGGCGACAATACATCTCAGCCTTTATATGACAGAAATGCTTAAATCAAAGAAACCTATAAACACAGCACTTATGGCTTAACTTGTGAAATAAAGGTTAAAAATGAAAGAAAAGACAGGTTATTATCTGCTCATTTGAATTCTTTTTTTTATTTGACTTTATTTTTTTTTTTACTTTGGGACATAGTTAATTAGAAAAAAACGAATTAACTATTAAAATGGCAAATGCATTTGTATAGCGCTTTACTTAGTCCCTAAGGACCCCAAAGCGCTTTACACGTTCAGCCATCCACCCATATTCACACACCAGTGATGGCAAGCTACATTGTAGCCACAGCTGCCCTGGGGCGCACTGACAGAGGCGAGGCTGCCGGACACTGGCGCCACCGGGCCCTCTGACCACCACCAGTAGGCAACGGGTGAAGTGTCTTGCCCAAGGACACAACGACCAAGACTGTCCGAGCCGGGGCTCGAACCGGCAACCTTCCGATTACAAGACGAACTGCCAACTCTTGAGCCACGATCGCCCGTGTGAATTCGAGAAATGTTCTTAAATTTAGATTTACTAGTCAAAGTAGAGATTACATTAGTGTACCCCTGTAGTTTCCAAGTTAACGATTTGTTAATCTAAAGTGAGCAATGAAATAAAGGATAAAGAAATGGAAACACAACTAGATAATTAAACCAAATCATTTGAAAATGGGCAAATCTGGTAGAATCACACACATCTGGAAAAAAAAAACACACAACCCCAACTGCCGTGAACAGGAAATTTGTTACTATATAAGCTAAAATTTACAATGTAAAGTGCTTCTCTGAAAAGTAACCACTGTCAGACACATGAAGCCCACACAATTTCCTGCAAAAACTGTGTCAAAGTGAAAATGCGTTCATGAAAATACTCTTGTACGTCATACCTGTCTGTTTAGCAGGATGTAGATGACTGGGTTGTACAGAGCGGCACTCTTGGCGAAGAAGGCGGGAGCAGTCATGAATACTGGCCCAAACTCAGTTCCCTGATTGGCAAAGATGTACCAAGCCACGCTGGCATAGGGCACCCAGCATACCAAAAAGGAGATCACCATGACAATGACCATGCGAGTCACTTCTTTCTCTGCCCTCTGGGTGGTTTCAGACTCCTGCTGCTGAGCTGCAGCCTAACAGACAGATTCAGGTTAACTTAAACCTCTAATCCGAATGTAAACAAAAGGCTTGAGCCCATCACGACTGCTGAACAAAACTGATTAGACCACCGAGATGACTAACACTGTTTATTTAGTTATGTTTTTTATGTTGTGGAAAAAACAAACGCATTATCCTGTGGAAGCCCGTTTCCACCACTGAAGCGATTTATTTTTTCCTGCCAGTCAGAATTTTGCAGCATTATTTCAAATATTCAAATTTTGAGATAATAACTTCAAGTTTTGTCTTAGCTCTACCGATCTCACTGACATGAGACAAGTACTCTCTCCAAAAACAGATGAGAATTCATGCCTGTCACTTGTGAACGTGCACTAATTTTATTGTCCACATGGGGGCAGCAAAGGTTGAATACGTTATTCAGAACAAGACTTTTTGGCATAGCTAGTGTGGAGGTTAAGAGTTAGCTAGGCATTAGCATTGTAATGCATTTTATTTATTGTATTTGTACTGTTAGTTCTGTTCTTGGTCTGAACTAGCTACAAGCAGCACATGCTTAAGCTGTATGTTTCAATGGAGAAATCGTAATGATTTTAAATTTATCTTTAACCTTGTCTGCTGTAAGATAGTTTCAAAAATATAAACAGTGACTTATTTTAGGCATGAAAACTTACCTCAGGCTCACATCAGGCTAATGTAATTTAACATATGTAAAGATGCTCATATTTCACACGAATGTTGAATGATTAGATTTTAGGAGAGACTGTCTCTCACTACACTAACTATACATAACTTCCCGTTTAGATGCTTGATTCAACTTTTTGTTTAGCAGCTAATAACAAATAAAGTGTATTTGTAGTGTGTAGGAGGTGATGCTGGGTTTTGGGTTTTTTGCTAAAAACGTTGATATATTGACAGAAAGTTGACACTGTGTTGACTGCAGTAGGCCAATCAGTGCAATAAATTATCCTAATCTAGACTTGGTATAAGCTGTCAGCCAAAGCATTATATTAAACATTGGCCTAGTATTTTGCAGTTGGTGTATCCTTATCAAAAAACACACATGAGAAGCTATGAGAGCAGTAAGAGTGTACCAGATCATTAAAGCTGGGTCACGCAGCCAAAAACAGTCTCCCTGAAACTCCTTCTAAATCTCCCCAAAGCTGGGAGGAGCTGCAGATTCAGATAAAAAAAAATTCTCTGTAGGTTATAAGCAACCTATTTTCATCTGTTTCCACATGTTTAAACTACCATTTGACAGATGTAATAAAGAATGCTGATTATAGCTAATTTAAATGAAAATCTGCATTATAATTGTGTATAATCACTTATACATTATAAATGCTCTTATTCTATTATTAATAAAGGCATCAGGACGACACAGTGAGCAGGCAGACTGCCCTTTAGCCAGAGGACCTGGGTGTAAGCTGCCATGTTGGCAGGGATCTGCCCTCCTGAAGTGTCCTTGAGCCCCTAAATCCCTTACATCTCCAGAGACTCTGTGATGTGCAGTACCCCTTGTGAAAGGGAGCAAGGTGAAAAAAAAAAAATCAAAAAACATAATAAAGTGGAATTTTTCCACAGGGCTAAACAATATATCAAGTCTTTGCTATTAATATTGCTTTGGCAGTGGCATTCCTACCGCTCGCACAGTGCAGAGGAGGCTAGTGTAGCAGAAGAAGATGATGAACAGGGGGATACAGAAGTGGAGGACAAACATATAGATGACGAACGAGGTGTTGTTGATCTCAGGCTTGGGAGTGTAGTAGTCAATCCCACAGGAACACTGCATTCCCTCTGGGATATACCTGCACAACACACAATAACTCAAAGACTTCCGCCAGCACCATTACACAGAGTATTTGTGCCGCATGTGTGATTTACACTAGTTTGCAGGTTTTAAAAACATAACTAAAAAACTGCTTTACTGGGAAAATGGTCCTCAGAATATTAATCAAACAGAGTGTAGACACAGAAACTAACTGTACCGGGACCATCCAAAGAGAGGGGGAGCAGCACAGGTCAGGGCCATGACCCATGTAAAACCCAGGCCAGCCATGGCATGTTTTTCTCCAAAGCGGAAGTTGGTCATCGGCTTACAGACCACAATATAGCGCTCAATAGCCAAAACCACCAGAGACCAGAGAGCAATCTCTCCTGAAACATGAAAGAAAGCATGTATGTAAGTTTAAGTACAACATCTCTACTGACATTAAACATGAAATAATAAAAGCAGTATATTAGATTCAAGTTTAAGTAATTAGACAAACTAATTTCCTATGAAAATGAATGACTTAATACAATTCAAACCTATGAGAGTGACCCAAAAAACAATAGCAAATTTAAAGTGTGACTTGTTTTGTTCTAAATCCACACAGAAAACACAGTTTACACAATTCTGACTCTTACCTCCTAATGTGGCGAAGAATCCTTCAATATTGCAGCCGCTGACACCTAAGACGAAATATCCATGCAGGGCCGTGTAGAGCGTGACCGTGAAGCCCCCAACTACCATAAAGAGGTCGGCCACCGCCAGGTTGAGCAGAACGTAGTTCAGCGGGGTCCTCAGCTTTTTGTGCTTGACAGTGACGTAGAGGGTGAGAAAGTTAATGGGGAAGGAAGAAATGATGAGGAACAGCATGTACGCTGCAAGAAGAGAGTACTTCCAGGGCTCAGCCAGGTAGTACTGAGGGTACTCAAATGGGCTGCGCACCACCCCAGTCTTGTTAGACATGGGTACATAGAAGTTGGGTCCTTCTGTGCCATTCATGGCTGCGGGTGTTGATGCCTTTTCTTCTTCTAAGACCTTAAAAGTGGATGAAACAATCTGTGCCTCTCTCTCTCTTTTTAGAATAAACTACTATGAGGGAGTCTTTGGGTGTAGTTGAAGTGAAAATGAGGGAGAAAGGATGGACGGTGGAACGGCTCTTGTAGAAGTAAGGTGTTCTCTGCAGCCCCCTGAGGAGGTGCGCCACCTTTTAAACAGGCTGGTCGGATTAGGGACTTGCAAAGAGTGAAGTGTTAGGAAAGATGGAATTAAGACACACAATGTGAGAGTCCCTCTCTCTCTCACAGACGCACACACATATACACACACAATGGAGAAAACTCCAGAAATAGATATGCAGTATGTTAAGCAATTTCAAGGTGAGAGGTAACAGCCATGGTTATCCAAACCCCATCATTACTGTCATGCGCATCAGTGCTGCATCAGAATGAGATGAGAGAGTAGGAGGGAAAGGGAAGGAAACTAACTGTCTGTGATCTGAACCGTGCAGAGTAGACCAACTATAAATGAAATTTCTTGAGCGGTCCAACTTATTTGCATCTGTAAAAGCCTAATCCCTAACCAATGCATAATGCAGAGCTCAACTCATAGCCTTGAGTGAACTGCAATTAGAATCTGGGAGACACAAACACAAATCAAGAGGAGCAGTTATTGTCTTTGAAGGATTAAGAAAACTCGCAGTTTTACAAATTGCCAATATACAATTTATTCAAAGGATATTTGCAAGCATATAAAAATCAAATTCTTTTGACTTAATAACAAATGATCTTGTATTGTTATCAAACGTACAGTGCAGCTGTAGTGCATAAAGCTGTAGACTTGATGGTAGAATATTATCTCATTGTTGTGAGTAGGAAAATTCTCTACATAACAAACACGTTTTGTATTATATCCAAAAAAAAAAAAAGGTTTTCTATTTATATGTTTACACTGTACATTTACAGAGTGAATGATGTAATCACTGACTGGCCTGGGGTAATCTGATCCTAATAATCCAGGCTTTATTGGCTGATGGTGCACTTTTCTTACACTCTGTAATGACCGACACACAAACACTCTAGGTATTACTTCAGCCATTCAACCTTGGATAACAAAGAGCTGCTCCTATAATGTACACCCGCCAAACGTACCGCACAGTTTTAAAGAAAATGTAATCAGAAGACAAAAATGTATAAATTAGGTGCTCCACTTTCAGTTCACCGTCAGTTTGGTTCGTCGATGGGCCTCCGACAGTATGGGCAGCAGTTATGCTGAAGCACCAGAAGCTCATAATCTTCACTGTGAAACATCTGCAATAAACACAGCACGAGAGTGTGAGCAACTTGACAGGAAAATAAAGAAATAATTCAAAAACTTTGTTCGTCAAAGAGGACACCAGGTGGTTAACACTGGGTTCTGCTAGCTGAATGCATTATAAACGCCGTACCTTGAAGCAGGTAGGACACATGGTAATGCTGACTTCAGGCAGCAGGGAGCGGAAGTATTCCCATTTGAGTGGCCTGGGCCAGCGTTTGATCAGCACGTCCCTCCTGCTCATGGCGCGCAGCACAGGACGACTCACCTTGACTGGGACAAAGTTTGAGCCCCCCTGCTGTTTATACACAAAAATGAACCATTATAGACTCCGTCCTTTCACCCTGTCCAGCTGGCTTGCCCATTTGGCAGAATATTAATCACCTCATCTATTTTGTCCTTTTTCTTATTACCTCAAAGCTCATTTTGGCTGTAAATGGATCTTCCTCTTCATCGTCCAAACCCTCATCCATCCTCAAAGATTGGAGATCTTATTGTGTTTATTTGAGAACATATAACCAAGGCGATGCACACATTTCACACATTTTGTGTCGCATATGTCTTCAGTAATTATGTTTGCAGAGCAGGAAAACCCCTTACAAAATTATCCCCGAGAGGCTTTTCTAAGAGGCAAAGTGTTCAAAATTAGCTGTGGCTGTCAGTCACTTCACGGCTCTGGAAGAACACAGCATACCTCAGTGCCCTTGAGTGTCTGCTGGCTAATGCAGGTTAATCCCTGCACTAGGGCTGTGGCTACGGCTCTCAGAGGGTTAGTGTCATTAAGATGAGACAGGAGAGCCTCAGTAACCCTATTAGCTCGAGAGCTAAGATGACTTAGTTCTGACAGCTTACCCACAAGTACAGAATCAAGGCCAGCGCAGACTAAACAGCTTCTTAGAACTGTCACAAGGCAGAGGAGAGACACGTGCTTCATTTTGAGGAGATGTGCACTGTGTTACAGCAGGAATACAGACTTGCGGCACAGTAAAGGCTCAGTAGTTCTTTTATAACACATTAATAACCCTTGTTTGTCTATATATCAACTGATGATCAAAGGATACCACCATTGTCTATATCCTGCCATCGTGCAGCCCTCTGATCTGTGTGAGGAACTTCTAGATCAATAAGAGACAGAGCATCCTCATCAGAGATGTCTTCCTCCAGGTAGAACTGGACCAGCGGCAGCACATCTGTACAAAATCACATGCGACATTTAAAAAAAATCAAATAAAACAAGCAGATTCCTTGCTGGCATATACTGCGCACAGTGTGTATGAGTGTCAGTGACCATATGACGAGGCGCAGTAGATGAAAGGCTGCCTGCAGTTAATGCACACACTCCCCTGGTTGTTCAGCAGGGGGTTGTTGGTGGAGCAGCGATAGCACATCATGCCCTCAATCAGATCCTGCAGCAAACACATGTGGTTTCAACAAATATGATAAAGGTCACAGCTCTAAAATTTCAAAAACGTCACATACACACACACCTCTTTGTCGTGGAAAGGTTTGGAACGAATGGTGAGGCTGCCCAGCTCTATAGACTCTTGGAAGCGTGAGGGAATGTGCAGCTCCTGCAGCTTCTCGTATGCGTACCTTGCAAGCTTATATGCACCAAGCTGTCGGCTCTGCTTGGCCAGCGCATATAAAGTATTTCTATAATCAGGTCAAGGAAAAATAAACCTGGGGAAGATTTGGCACAGAATTACTGCTTTATAGATATCTTATTCCAAATATTGTGGGCGTATTTATACTTGTGTTACATTAGCAGAACATCAGCTGCGCTAAGCCAGCAACACTGACTGCATGCCCAGAAAGTAATAAATTAGTTTGTTTATAGGGTTTTTTTGTGTTTTGATTGAGGAAGAGTTGCTTATTTGTATTTATACAGAAACATATTGTTACTAGAGGAGCTCTGAGAGTGGCAACCAGAGGTCAATGAGTTGCAGCTGCAGCAGCACTACAAAGGCACTTCTCCATCACCTAAAACTCAACATCGTTTCTGTTCTTGCCCTTCTACCCATCCGCTCTCGATTCTCCTCCTACACACCCAGTTTTGTGACTCTTGATCAGTGCACGTCCTATTGTGGAGCTGTTTAAGTGCAATTTTGTGTGTGCGCGTGCAGTGTTTTAAGTGTTGAACCAAGTTGAATGCAATTTGCTGAGACTATAAATCCAAGTTCAAAGTTTTTGGAACATTTCAGCTTGGCCACAGAGGATTGCAGCTGCTCGGCCTGATTTCCTCTTCCAAGGCTGCGCTTTCCTTCCTCATTCCAGAGTCCGATGTGTGCCTACATGGATTTGCCCATGTGGCTGTGGGTGTACGCGACCGTGTATGTGTGTATTTGTTCAAATTAAAACGTATTGTTCAGTGTGTTTTTGTATGCATACTTTTGCACAAAGTTCAGCAATCAAAGCACTTGTTTAGATAACAGAAAATGTGTTTCTTGCTGGCATCGGCTCCTCCTCCCCATCAACATCCCTTTTCTTTCTCTCAGCAGCACTTTGGTTTCCGGAGTGGCGCCAACTCTCCTGATTTCTCCCTACGTCTATCTATTTTCCACCGCTCTATCTTCACTGCCTCTGCCAGTCGTGATTTTAGAATGGTATCTGTCTGTCGCAGAGAGTTTTCCACATTAAGAGGCCCCCATAATGCTTGATTTTCTAAATATTTGCTGAGATCTAACACTACGTTAAGTCCATTTTCTGAAATGTTAGGATACACTTTAGAGATGCCTGGTGGTATGTCCTTTGTGAGGTTGTTCAGGAGGAATCTGCAGATGTTGAAGAGCGTGTCTGGCATGTGAGAACTGAAGGGCTCATCCTACAGATAAAGACAGTTAAAAATATACACATGTAAGTTTAAGGGGTCACAAAGTGTTAGAAATCTCAGATGAACGTTTTAAAAGCTCCATTTCCAACTTTTTTTCCCTTCATCTTTTAACCCGATCTAAAAGCAGCCTAACCACTCAAAGTGCCTCATTCCCTTTATCCCTATAGTTGATAGTTCAAATCTATAGTGCCTGTCTGGGAGAGTTAAAATGAGATATAGAGGTTTCCTGCTCTGGCCTGGATCACAGCGATGCCTCTCTGTTGCAGGGGTGTGACCATAGCAGAGCAAAAAGCTGAAACAACAAACTGAGAACGCTGACACAGGCCAGGTCACCCATACAGGGCTCATAAGCCAGAACTGCTTGTTTGAAAGTAAGTTAGAGCTGCAGGCTCGGAAAAGAGGACTGATGGTAATAGAGGTCAGGGAGGTTTCAAGAATCTAATAATGGAGGTTCCTTCAAGCTGATATTTCCCTTCAATAAACTGCAACCTGACTGCCTTTAATTCTCTCTTTTGTCCCCTGCCCAACACCCTCTATGAATATTTTAATTTCTCTTTAAACCCTGATTCTCTTGGATTGACATAATCTTGCAGAGCCAGACCTAATTTTGTCAAATACACAGCAGTCTGGATGAATTTGAGTATAAAAGTTGATTCAAAAGTAGGCAGAAATCACAGTGGACTGTTAGAAAAATGAGAAAATGCAGAAGGAACTTTGTACCTAAACTACCTATCTACCTACATAGTAGGTATTGTTTCCAAGTACGCACAATCTGACAGCCAAAAAGAAAAAGTCGTACTTGTTACTTAAACACCGATTCACGGTTGTCTTGACTTAAGGTGTATAGTATTCTTACCGTGTATCGCTGGATTGAGCGATACACGTGGTAGAGCTCAGCGAGATGCTGAAAACGTTCAAACTTCTTCAGCATTTCTCCCCTCTGTTCTTCACTTTCTGATTCAGACAGACAATGGTGAAAAGAAAAAAATGCATCAAGCATTTCAGTAAAAATGAGTTATGGCCAGTTGCTCTCAAGATACCTGTAGATCTTACCTTTGGCAATATCTAGACACTGCATAGACAGCATCCAGTAATAGTACCCTGCATCGTTGAACCTGTTCTCCACTACTGCATTCTGGGTAAGCTGCTCTAAGACTTTCACGGCCTCATTCTGAAGTCCAGCCTTGTGAAATGCTGAAAAATAAAAGCAGAAAAGTGGTAAAATACAGACTGGCTGCTCTTGAGGTAATGCTGAATTTACAGAAACAATTTAAAGCATAATTGTTATTTTATGTTTGGGGACACATGCAATTAAGTCCATTTAGACAATGACACACTTTTTGTAATTGAGCCTGTGGACACCACCGCAGTAGATTTAAATCAAACAATCAAGATGTGACTGAAGTGCAAAATTTCAGCTTTAATAAAAACAGTGTTACCTGTTTAAGAGTTAAAACCATTTTTATACATATTCAACCATTTTCAGAGGGTCAAAATGAATTGCAGTTTCACAGCGAAGTGAGACATTTCCCTTGTTATTCCAGGAAAAAATAAGCAGATAAAAGATCTGGATTGAGTCTAAGTGTGACGCTTTCCTTTCGTAGCTTATGAGTTTCAAAAAGATGCCGATGCAAGTGAGAGAAGCCATCATTAGGCTGTAAAAAATAAAATAAACTTGTCATAGAGAGCGATAGCAACAGTGTTAGGAGTGGCCAAATCAATAATCTGGTTTATTTTTAGCACAAATGACTTCACTGACCAGTTCATCAACACCAAAAACGCCTGAAAGACCACAGAAGGAAAGTGCATGTTGACAGAATTATTTACATGGTTAAGAAAAACAACTTCACAACATCTAACTAAGTCAAGAACACTTGAGGAGGTGGGCGTATCATTTTCAAAGTCTGCAATCAAGAGACGCCTTTGTGACTGTAAATACAGAGGGTTTACAACAAGATGCAAACCACTGGTTACACTCAGGAACAAGAAGCAGTGTTATGGCATGGGCATGTATGGCTGTCAGTGGAACTGGGTCACTAGTGTTTATTGATGATGTGACTGCTTAAGTGTACAGGACTATAAACTCTGCTCAGATTCAGCCAAATGTTGAAAAACTAATCTGACAGCACTTCAGAGTGCAAATGGATAATGATCCAAATCATACTGCAAAAGCAACCCAAGAGTTTCCAAATGGCATGTGAGAACAGGAATGGCCCAACAGTCACTTGATCTTCCAAGAGAGAATGTTTTTCTTTTACTGAAGACAAAACTGAAGAAGCGAGCACGAGTGTCTGTAGTAAAAGCCTATCAGAGCATCTCAAGGGAGGAAACACAGAACTTGCTAACGTCTATCAAGATGTGACTGGAGCGCAAACTTTGAGCTTTAATAAAAATCTTTCATTACCTGTTTAGGATTGAAAACCATTGATATATTTTTTGGATGAGTGACGAAATGTTTCTCCCACTGAAAATGCTACATCTACATGAACAGAATTAACTTTAGGGCATTTATATATTTCCATCCATCCATCCATTCTCTTCCACTTATCCTTTTCAGGGTCGCGGGGGGGGGGGGGGGGGCTTGAGCCTATCCCATCTGCCACCCAAACATGGGGAGAACATGCAAACTCCACCCAGCCTGATGGTGAAATTAAACTCAGGACCTTGTTGCTGTGAGGCAACAGTGCTAACCACATTGCATTTCTCATTTCTCTTCCTATCTGCTGTTTTCAAAAAACAGCAGCCCTTTGTGGCTTTAGTCAGATCATTGACTACCAACAAATATGTGCATCCATTCAATCATTCATTAGCTCATTCATGCCTTTTTTTTCTTTTCTTTATATATATATATATATATAATTTTTATATTATATTATTTATATTATGGATAATAATGTATTATATTATATACATTATTATCAAGCTGCGCCTGTTTTGGTCGAAAGCATCGCAGCGGCTAAAACCATTATCATCTGCAAATTGTGGCGGGCAACAGTCATACCAAAGAGATGAAGCACTTTTGAAATATGGGGAAAGCCGAAAACTGCCCTTCCTCCACTTCTGTAACATTGAATCATTAATGCTGAATTCTCTGGCAGCTGCTCTATTCCCATGTTGTTGCGGTATATTAATAACTAACCTTGTATTGTGGATGAATAATCTCAGTTGTTCTCCTGACTGAAGTTTGGCCCTTGTCCTGCTATGCGATTGCATTTGTCCCTAACCACCAGAATCCCTCACGTTAACTTTTAATGAGTGGAAAAAAGTTGGCGTTCATCCTCCAGCTTCACTGTGCTAATGTTATGCTAACATACCTGTGTTGCTAGCAATCACGTAGAACAACATTATATACCAGGTAGTCCAACTTCAGTAACCCTGCAAACACCACTGCTGTTTAGTTTTCTGTCTTCATTTATTTTGGAAGTGGTAGCAGAGCTGTACGTTTTAATTAGTTTAAAAAATCTCTCAGTCAGAACATGGTATAAACTAGCGAGCTAGCTTCCTGTTAACTTCTAACTCCGTTAAATTTAATAAATTCTGTTTTCATGGATGCATGGATATAAAACTTAATTGTTACACCCGATAAGTAGCAACGCTCATGATTTAATTAAAGATGAAAGAATTTAGACCGTTTTTAACTCTTAGTGTTCGTTTGACTTTGGGACCTGAATGGACGGAGTTTTGGACCCAGATTACTCCGTGAAGCTTTTCACTACGGCAGCCGTAATGCTCTGACAATCCATCAAGCAAGCAGTGCGGCTTATCAAAGTTGTACTAAAACACTTTTGAACAGGTCAGTAAGCACAACCAGAATTCATACATAAGGCACACTCTTGATTTTTGAGAAAATTAAAGTATTTTTAGTGTTCTGTTATACAGAAGAAAAGAATATATTGTGATATATATGTATATGTGTGATATATATAATATATGTTACCGCATATATATATATATATATATATATATATATATATATATATATATATATATATATATATATATATATATATATATATATATATATATATATAACTTGTAAATAACTCATGAAAGAATAAAGTTACGTTGAAACCAAGCACACCATTGTTTTTCTTGTGACATTACCAATAAGTTTGATGTGTCACATGGCCCTCTTCCTATTGAAAAAACAAAAGTTGTATCCAAGATGGCTGACTTCTAAATGGCCACCATGGTCACCACCCATCTTGAGGAGTTTGCCCCCTCACATATACTAATGTGCCACAAACAGGACTTTAATATCACCAACCATTCCCATTTTATTACGGTGTATCCATATAAATGGCCCACCCTGTATAAAAATGTCGGTAATTTTCCTACTAATCTGATGAAACTACGTTCTATAGAATTATATAACATTATTACAGCCAAGAAAAAAGAAGTGCAAGTACATTATAGGACATACACATTTGTAAACTCACATATTACCTAGAGTATTTAACAAGAAGTGCCATCCCATTTCAAAAACAAAAAACAAAAAAAACAGGCAACAACTAGTACCAGTCCTTTCCAAGCAGGACGGCAGCTTCTTAATATGAAACGCCAAAACATTTTGACTTTAAAGCCGTAATAAACATGACCACTATCCTTCATGTTCCAATCAGAGGGTAATTAGAAACAGCTTTAGGGAGTCGACCTCAGTAATGACCCTGCCCCTGCAACCACAGCAGGGGTCAGGCTGTATTATGGCAAACATTCATCAGTCTAACTGAATAAAAACCACATTCAGACACTGATGGTTACTGTTAGTAATGGGCGCACACTCCTCCCCCTCCCCCTTACAGAAACACAAAAACCAAGCTGACAAGGTTGCAGAGCACAGCAGCAATTGTCAGAATCTTTTAGCCAGAGCTCCCATGCAGACAACTACAGCTTACATTGTGCTGTTAGCAAAATACAGATAACAACATTATCTTTTGGGGACATACTCAGAAGTGTGTCTGGCAATAAAAGACAACTTCAAATTTAAGAAATAGGAAATGCTTTAGGTACGATGTACTTGAAAATCTCATTGAACCCCTGGGAGTACTAATCAGAACCTGATTTTGGTACCAAGTGAGCTCCAGCTAAAACCTCCAGAATATATAACAAACAAAGTCACCTGAGTTAAGCAGAATTAAGCATTTCTTAAAATGTTATTTATTGAGAAGTCCCAGTGCAGTGGACAGGAGGCAGGCCAGAATTTGACACATTACAATCATTAGTAACACAATACTAAACTAAAATACACACAATCAGCAAAACGCATGACCACAGGCAAGTTTCAGTACATCCAGACCTGCTCAGTCATGCACTCCATGCGGAGACAGGCAGAAGAAGATTATGTAGAAGAGGAAATATGCCTGCTGAGATCATAATTATAAATCTATGAGCTGATTATAACTATGGTTACAGTTGGTAATCATCATCAGAGCTGCTTGTAGTACTGGTGATTAGAGGCATGGAAGCATGTCATTCAGTTAACAGGCAGCCCAGCTCTGTCCTGCTATGCTTGAGCAAAGAGGATCATGTTTTATAGTGGATATAGAGAATCTCAAGGAAGTAGTGAGACATATCAGTTTTTAGAGCCGGCCTTGCTTTATTACTTCCATATGTAAACACTAGCAGAAACATGCATTGCAGAAGAAACTGTGACATAAGTCCTCTCCCACTGGCTTACTAAAAGCAAAAGTGAAATCCTGCTGGTGATGTAAAAGCTCACCCTTTTGAGCCTCCTCGAAACGGTCATTTTCAGCCAGCCACTGGGCGTATGGCACAAAGACGTCGTTTTTGAACTGCGGATGTTTCTCCACCAGTGAGAAGGCCTGAGACAGAAGACAGAAGAAGCATATGCTTGTGACTGCCTGACTTGTGTTTTTAGTCCCACATATAGAGAATAACGCTGGACTCGCCTGGCTATTTATGGCTCTACTCCACTTACCGCACATTTTCCAAACATGTTACCTTAAGTCCAAATACTTCTTCGCCATTATTTATTAGCCGAGAACAATGAAAATTGCATGAGCTAAATTGATTTCACACTCAATTAGAACTCCAACTGCAGGTCTCGTGCTGTTCGAATGACAGTATAAACTGTAAAGAGCTGCTGTAGTGTTTTGTGGACACATATCGCCTATCACGCTGACTAATTAGCTCAATGTCCTGTGGCAAAATCTGAGCCAAGAATCACACAGCAGTCATACCATACAGTAAAGGAGAACAAATGTGTGTTTCAGCCCTTTGAGCCCATTCATTTAAAGAAATACTTTGTTTTAAACAAGAGTGGGAGCAGTGAATAGCATCCATATGGCCTATGCTGTAACTCAGTCTGTGGTGCCGTCTGGCTCGTCTTGGTGTCCACCACCCCGCCCCCTTGAAGCACATAAAGCCAAGTAGTTCTCTCAACCTCTGCCTCCCTCCTCTGCTCTTTCTTCTCTGTCTCTCCCTCTCTGAGGATTAAATATTCCAAGAAGACTTCAACAGACATAACAGCAAGAATCATGTGATCATAATTTCATGTTCTGTTTTTGGCTCTAGTGTTTCAACATGCAAATCGCCAATGTGCATCTCTGTAACGCCTTTAACTCGATTATAGACTGCAGATGGATTAAAGAAATGCAATATTTTCTTCTTGCCATGATCCGCCTTGATGGAGGAATTTGATTGGAAGCAGAACAGAATTTAAAGCTGATAGTCTTTCACTGCAGTAGTGTTTTGAGCTCACTAGCTAATCATCATGTGGGCATGGATTCAGAGAAATCCAAAGCTGGATGATTAGCTCTGGAGTGTGTGTGGCTCCAGTTTGTCAGTGTAGAAAGAAATCAGGCAGACATATTATCTTATTGTTTGCTTTCAGTTGTGGTTACTCTGACAAATAAAGTGTAGTTTTCTAAGGATCCCTGCAAAATTGAACAAACCCCAAATATGGAGCAGTGTACTTTGTGGCTTATAGTGCAAGTGCCGCAGCAGTTTGTTAAGTGCAGCCCTATATGCTTCACATTATATTTATGTGATTGTCTCAGGACTTTATATATATATAAGTTATAATAAGCTGAACAGGTGTGCGTAAGTGTGTCAGACCTCTTCCCAGTGCCGAGTTTCTACATGCAGGTGCACCAGAGCCTTCAAGTCCCCCATCTTAGAGTAAGTCTCTGAGGCATAGCCATGGTGTTTCAGCCTCTTAAAGTGGAGTGCACATTTTGCTAGCGGTTCGCGTTCAGCCTTGTCCAATTTACGGGCGATGTCGATCAGCCTGGGTGAGAGAAGACAGGAATGAGCACACAGAAAGAGGGCGGGAGAAGATGAACCCTGCTGTATCAAACTATGCTCGTGACCCCAGAAAGAATGTGAATCAGTCAGGGTCACGAGCTGAATCTGAGTCAGGCTAAAGAGCTCGGACTATGTTCAACAGCAGTGTCAGTTGCGCTGACCCACTGGTAGCACCACAGGACACTTACAGCGTGCAGAGAGTGGGTCAGATGGAGTCAGCAGGGAGTTCTGACATGCTCACCAGATATCAATTTGCCTGGTTTTCAACAACACAGACACACAGCACACATTAAGGTTCCATCATACATCCATTATTGTTAAAGGAGAACTCTTATGTTCATTTCCAGCTCCATATTTTCATCCTTAGTCTCTACTAGAGCAGCTTTGCAGGATCCACAGTTCAAAATAATCCTTATTTATCTAATAATAGCCATTTGTGCCGCCTCACAGCTCATCAGTTGTCTGAAATGAATGGTTTAAGACAAATTTCTTCCTTCTTTAAGCAGCAAGTGGGTGGACTGTTCACAATCAGAGTGGTCTCCCTGAGACAATCGTGTAAGGATACTGGTTCTCATTGACATCATACAGATGTAAGATCAGTAAATTGCCTAAAATAAGCAGTTAAAGCAGTTTGAAGTCTGAGCTTTTGGCTTACAGGGATTACCTGTACATATGCTGACTTCATTACTATTATTATTATTAGTAGTATTAACTTTGACCATGTTTACTACAAGCATCAGCCATTGTAACAGTATATAATAACGGAAGATGAAGAAAAGCACAGTAAGTCCCATTTAATGGAAAGGTATTTGTTTCTGGGAACATGTTTAGCCCTCATGGCTTCCCCTTCACATATCTGGCTCTAATGGCCTGTGACTGAGACTCATGACATTTACTGGACGTTTATTATTGCTTGTGCTATTAAATTAAAACACAAACTGCAACTTAAACTTCAACAAGTCAAATTAGGAGTCTCTGTATCTAAATGGACAATGCTGCTCTGTTATTGTATTTTGTCCCATCATCATTTCACTAATGATAGAGCACTCAAGTAAAAATAAAAAAGTACTACTGTGCACTGTGAAAAAAAAACTCATCAATTTCTTCAGGACCTAAACTTTATTGCAATCTTTTTAGTCTTGAGTAATAGATCCCCAGGTTTTCTGACGTTTTCTTTGGATAATGGCTGCTTTAACACTCATTTTTAGTCAGACCTTGTGCCTGACCATTTTCAGAGGAATGCTTTGCTTTTTTATTGTTGTTGCTGTTAAGCCAGTTAAAATCTACCCATGAATCATTCTAGATTAAAAACAAAAGCTATCTAACTCACGGGATCTACATCTACACATAACAGACAAATTGAAAAAGAACTCATGTTAAATTGTACCTTTAGGCACTTTTTACTAGCAGCCTGTTGCAAAAATACTACATTTCTTCCCCATTTATTTATTTCAATTTATGAAAGAAATACTAAATATAGCACCGTTCATCAGGGTGATTCCAAAGAGCTGTTAGACAAAGAAATTGGCATATCTTAGCACAGTGTGCCTATCCTTGAAAAAATTTGAGGATACTGGATAAGCAGACAAAGAAGAAGCAGCTGGCCTGAAAAAATACTACAGTAGATGAACAGTATTTGAAAGGCATGTTCTTATGAAACAAGAAACAAGTTCCACAAGAACCTGAAACTGGAACTGAGAAATGTACCTGGCAAGATCTAGAAAAAGACAATATATGCCAAACTACACAAGAACTGGACTGAAAGTCAGTGGCAACAGGTTTTATGGAGTGATCAATCCAAATTTGAAATCTTTGGTTTAAGTCATCGTCAGTATGGCGGGATCGTCAGAGGCGCAACAATGTGTGTCTACAGCCATCTGCAAAACATGTTGGAGTCTCAGTCATGGTTTGGGGCTGCATTTCAGCCAGTGGTGTTGGGGATCTTGTCAAAACCAATGTAATTACGAGCACAGAAAAGTACAGTCAGATTGTGATCCACCATGCAATTCCATCTGGAAATTATATGATATGCAGTAACTTCACTTTTCAGCATGGCCATAATTCCAAGCACACTGCCAATGCAGTAAAAGCACCTGAAGAGAAAAACACACATTGGAAGACTATCAGCCATGGATTAGCCTCCTCAGAGCCTGGACCTCAAGATTACTGAAGCAGTGCGGGATCAGCTTACACGGAGAATAGAACAAAAGGATGCCAACATCCAAAGAAGAGCTTTGATTGTCCCTCAAAAAGCTTGGAGAACTATTCCTGAAGACTACTTTAAGAAATTACAAGAAAAGAAAAAGTAACGTGGGGTAGGTGGCTCAACAGTTTTGCCAAACCTAGAAAGTAAGGTGGTGGAGAGCTCTGAGAATGTATGTAATGGACATGTATATCATATTAACTTGTTTTTCTTTCTGTAAAGCTTTGAAGCAGAAGAACTAGATCTAGGATAAGTTTAAATTATATTTCGAAATCACACACATATCGAAAATGGTCGTTTTAAAGAAAGTTAAACAGGAGCAGCAGGATTTCAAAATGTTTAAGAGAGAGACTGACACCTACATGTCTGCCCAGCCGTGTTCGCCTATAATGTCTATAGCTTTGAGATGTTCTCCTGCTGACAGGTACATCTCTGCTGCTGCCCGCGGCTCCTTGCTGCTCTTAGCCCAGTCTGCCTGCTTGGTCATCAGCATCCGAGAGCTCTTTGGGTCTGTCACTCCAACAAACTCCTGCAGCAAGAGAGAGAAAGTTTCAAAATTTACATAACATTCAATAATTAGGAATTAAGATGGGCAACTATCAACAATGTAATGTAATGTCCAACAGTTCATCAAAAGCAGATTCCTAACAGTAATCTGAAAGGAGAGAAAGAAAAGTCCAGTTCAGATGGGCAGAACCATGTGGGTCAAGTGTGAGACAGGAGGAAGCGAGTCACACAAACAGCAGGCAGCTACAAGGCCTTTCCCTCCGGTGTCCATCCTACCTAAAACAAACAGCCGGAGGGACCAGATGGCCACACAGCCACATAAATATACAGCAGCCACATCAAACACACATACAATCTGATACAAACTCAAGCACAAATATACATGAACGAGTCATGGCTGTGTCATCTGCTCCAGCAATGCGAGTGCAATGGTGATGATCAAAAGTGGGGGCACCGCATGTAAACATAATAAAGCACGAATTTGCCTCGTCTCCAACTGACCCCTTCCTGTAACTATATGTCGTACAGGGATACGTGCGTAAACGTTGGCCATGCGTGTGCAGATCAGATGATATATGTAGAGATTCTGATGATATATGAGGAGATGAAAGACAGACAGTAAAGGGGGGCTGTCTGAACACAGTGTAGGGCCCCAATTTGGCATAACTGCACATGCTGAAGAAAACCATATGCTCTAAACCCCGAAAACATGCAATGTTTCGCAGGTGTTTTTGTCTGTATCAATACGATATCTTATATGTAAGCGCATGTGTTTTAGTCAGTGATTTAATCACCTTGGCGTAGTCGAACATGCGCAGATCAGTGTACATGCTCAGCGCTCTGGATTCGTGGCCAGTACGTTTGTAGAGCCTGGCTGCCTCATGGAATTTCCCCTGGTAGGCGTAGACGTCTGCCAGAAACAGGTCATTGTCGTTCTCACCCCGCTTCTTCCTCTCCTACAAATCAGTCAACACAAACACTGAGTTGGGTGCTAAGACTAACAGTCACATATATTAGCATGCACACACACACACACACACACACACACACACACAGTTATGCATGCGGCTTTGCATACACATAGAGTTACACAAGACTGAAGGGTGTTGAATCTTCACAAACCTCTTCTGCCATCAGCCACAGAAATAACAAACACCATTTTTATTGAATGAAAGAAACACTTCTTTCCATATATAATAATTTT
This sequence comes from Neolamprologus brichardi, assembly GCF_056152115.1. Taxonomy (NCBI): domain Eukaryota; kingdom Metazoa; phylum Chordata; class Actinopteri; order Cichliformes; family Cichlidae; genus Neolamprologus; species Neolamprologus brichardi. Next base: position 22,867,189 of record NC_142123.1, read on the forward strand.
ACTGACAAAAACAGACTGTCAAAGATGAACATTTCCACATTTCAAATAAGAACAAGCAGAAACACCCAAGCCATAACAGATTCTGCTCTGCTCAGCAAGCACATTGTTAAGGATTTGTGCATATGCTTAGCTGCACGCTTGCATGTCAGCGCGGACTCAACTGGAAAAGGTCACTCGGGATACAGGTTCCTCCATTGTTTGAGGTTTAAGTCTAGTCCAGAAAAAAGCCTTACAATTACTGACATTATTGTATGATGACAGTAATTATGATTCACTATTTAATGCTGTCAGGATATACACTAGCCAGGAAAAAAAAACAGAAAACAAAAAAAAAAATTATAACCAAATTAGGCCTCTGAGGACTTAGCATTACCTCAATGCTATTGATTAGTTCCAGGTAGCGCAGATCTCGGATTCTAATGAAGGCCTGAAAAGGTGGAGAGGAAAGATTTAGTATAATTGTGTCTGAGAATCTGTTGCTTTGTGTTCTTATTTGCATTACTAGCTTCTTAAAAATTCTTCATCGGACACTGATTAAGGATGTGGCTTCACTGTTGATTTGGCTAACTTGGGTAATGTCCATGTTTTGTCCAACGTTAAGTGGTTGCAGTTAACATGATGAAGAGTAGGGTACTGCATATTTCTATTGCTCATTTTACTAGAAGTAGTAAATTGTGAAGGATGGTAAGATCGGCCTTACTTAATCAAAACAATGTGTGTGTGTGTGTGTGTGTGTGTGTGTGTGTGTGTGTGTGTGTGTGTGTGAGTGTGAGTGAGAAAGAGAGAGAGAGAGAAAGAGGGAGAGAGAGAGAGAGAGAGAGAGAGCTGACCTTCTTGGCAGTCTCAAAGTCAAGTCCCTCCAGGGCTTCTGTGGCCAAATCCCTCCAGTCACTATCTGTCACACCCAGGCAGGCAATCTGGTAGGCCTCCTTAAACATCTTCCTCTCCAAGTACTGGTACATGGGTGCAGACTGGCAGGCCAACAACATCACAGTTAAAAGCATTATAAATACAAATTTGTGGAAAAGAATGGCCACAAACTAATCAATAAACAGAAACAAAACATCTTTACGAAACACTTTTTTTCAGTAACTGATATAAATTGCATCCATATATATCATTTCTTTCTTTGTAGTACAAATAAATACCATATTTATGATAAAAACGACCAGGATCGTGGCACGTGTTTCTGCAGACATGTAGAACTAATGCAGAGCAACAACAGAGGAAATTTAAAGGTTAAACGCATTTCGCTGGGACGCATTTCGATGAGTCACAGTACTTTTAACAGCATATTGTGGAATAGAATGAAAAATATTACTTCTTTAATGTTTAATATGCTTTAAAAAGCGTGTAACTCTGTGGCATTATGAACACTAATATAACAGCCAATACCCGGGTAAGGGTAGAGGTCAAAAGGTCAAACAGAAGTAATATACTGAGATTTGAAATTTGACAATTGGAATTTATACTTGATACAATTCCAATTCATACGAGCTCAGTTTCATAAAGACTAGATGAATACTTTAGGAAGTATTGGAAATGGCCTAGTAACATATGATAAAAAGCAAGAGCCATGTAACAATTTTAATCAGTTACAGTTTCACACAAAATTACTACATTTTGACCGTTTTTATTTCAGAAGCATTTTGGCTACAGACCAGTGCCACCACACGGAGCGCCATCACTGCTTCTAGACAAGAGCAGCCTGACAAGATAATACCCACCTGCGGCACCTCCACTGCAGACATGGAATACACATGGAGGCAGAATATCTTGGAGCCATTGTAGCCGACCATAAAGCCTTGCATCTTCTGCTGGTGTACAGGGAAGTTGCTAGCCTTGATATTAAGGTAGCCATTCCCAGAGAAGCACAGCATGTCCTCACACTGGGTGTTCCAGGCTACACTATTGGCATTAGGTTCCTGTAAGGAAATCAAATGCAAGTACACAGGAATAATGAGGTCAGAGGTGACTGTGAAACACATACAAGTCTGGGCTATTGTAAACCTGTTCCTGTATTTTAATGCAACTAATTGAGCACACATGCTCGTTTCCATTTTATTTCACTCCACTGCATCTCTGAAATGCAATTCAAAGCCCACGAGGCTAGGTTCCTTCGTCACGCCCTTTACACTCCCCGCTGACCTGAAAAAGTAGCTCTTTACTCTTGATGTCATAGACGAGGAGAGTGTTATGCTCATCCACCACAGCCAGTTTATTGCGGGAGGCGCTCATGTCCAGGCAGCGCACTGACGTTGTTAGCTTCAGCAGCGTGATGGGAAACGGGTTGTCAACAAATATCTTTAGTATCTGCAAATAGAGAATAGAGAATCAGTTGTGTTGTAACTGGCTCCAGTAACGGATATACCCCAAAAAAATGATTTCTTCATTAAGACAGCAGTTTCCTTTATGTTCAAATTCCAGGAGCACTGGCATGTGAGCATGACCCCCACTTCTGTGGTTACTTTGTGTGAGAATGGATCTTCTTGGAGTACTCACAGCGCCATTCTTTAACCCTACGAGTAGGCCCTCTCTGCCTGGTGGACCACCAATCACTTTGATGTATCGAATTAGAGATTCCATCACCCATTCCTTTTCCCTCACACTGTTGAAGGACAGACACTGGAGTCTCTTCTCCTGCAGAAGAGCAGAGTGAGAAGGCTGAGGCTTCAATTATATTTGACAAATGGAGCGCTGACTGGTGCAGCATTGTCAAACGTTTCTGTTTTCATCGTTTCACAGTGTGTTAATCTCATCCTTTAAGCAATTCAAACATACTCGTAAATGTCTCGCAAATCCTAAACACAGTGCTCTTTTAAGCATCAAAAGGTGTTTAAAGAAAGCAATGCCATAAAGATTAACAGTGATTTGATTTGACAGTGACATATACAGCACAGACCACATGAACACAGCCCATTTATATGGTCTAAAAGTTCTTTT